>NW_010226022.1:0-28087 GCF_000690775.1 Eurypyga helias
GCATCACCGTCTGAGAACGCAGTCCCGGCAGGCAGATGTATGTCATTCTGCCCCTGAGGGGACGGACCCCTTGTCCTGGGGTCAAGTCTAGTTCTCGGGTCTGGCTGGATCTTGTCCCCTGATCCAGCTTCCTTCCTGAGTGATGGGATATAACTGCCCCCCTTCTGCGCTGAGGGCTGCGGCCTGCATTACCCCTTGCACCCGGTCTGGAGACACCGGCACCTCCTGTATCCTCCTCCTGCCCTCGTGTCTCCAGCATTGCTGCTTTGCACCCGCAGCTTCACTGGGCTGGCCGAACCGCCGTGCTGGAGGCGTCGCTGGGCCGCAGCACACTTCCATCTGCGCGAAGGCAGCCCCTTTCCAGCGTAGGCCGAGGGCCCTGGAGGTGGTGGGGGCTTTGTCTGGACCCCTCGAGGTCCCATGTGGCAGTCTCTGAAGCTAAGAGGCTGTTGCTGCAAGGTGCGATCACCAACCTGCTCATGCTGCTGTTCTGTTTCCTGGAGAGCCACCCTTCTCCATGCAGGATGGGAAGGGCTTCTCCTAGTACCTTCAGACCTGGTTGTGTGAGGTCAGGCGAACAGGCCTGCCATGGGCTGTTGGGATTTTACATGAGGGGTGCCGGTGCTTGAGGAATTGCAGGGTGTAACTAAGTCCCTCTCAGTAAGAAATGGAATTTTTATTTTCCGGTGACATGCTAACAAAGCTCAAAAAATACTACAGTCAGAAACCAGGGCCACCTTGGGGAAAAACAAACTTCAGTAACTATAGCAGTGAATAAATAACATAAACACAACATTTAATCCCATAACTCAGTTAAACCTGTAGGCTCAGAAAAGCTGACACGGAGCTGGAAGGTAATTTGGGCAGTGGGAGAACTGTATGGTGTTCACGTACAGCGAAAGGTGTTGAGAAGGAATGAAAGGATGTGTGATCAGGCTGCTTGACCCCATTGTTTCACTTGGTACCACTAGAACCTTGTTGTTGAAATCAGAGCCGGCCATGTCCGTCCTTGGTTAAATCCAGCTCTGTCAGCCCCTCCTGTGAATTTCATCCTCTGGGACACCCCCGGTTTTTCAGTGCTTCCAGAAAGACTCAAAACCTTTTTTGCCTAGCTGAAGTCTGCAGGTGCTCTGCTCTTGTTAGTAGCTGACATTGTGGAAGCTGCAGGTACTGATTCTGGTAGACAGAAGTCCAAGTACAGAAAATCAGAACTCCTTAATGCTCATTGTCCAATTTTAGAGGTTAAAGTGGTTGGGTTTTTTTATTCCACCCCCCCATTGCAGTCTTGTGATGCCGTCTCCGGTGTTGCAGTGTACTACTGGAAGCCCCTGGACATGGTAAGTGGTTTTGCAACTTACTTTCTGCTCACAGTGCCGTGCAAGTAAATCAAGTTACCTCACCGTGCACTTGTCTGTGGTTTGTCACGTGCGTTCCAGGTTTACGTAGGAAAGTTCTGTAGGCGAGGGCTCCTCGTGCTCCTGCGGTTTTTACGTTGGGTTGGTTTTGGTGTGTTGTTCTAGTAGATGTTAGGTGCTGATCAGAAACATCAGTTTGGATTGACAAGAGAGGAAAGCTTGGAAGCACTGTGAGCATGTGGGAGAGAGTCCTGGAAACCATGTTTTTGTTTGGAGGGTGTTCTCTGCCCTGTGTGGCAAGTGGGAGAAAAGCCCAAAACAACTAGAGATTTGCATTAACTTTATTTTTCTGTGTTTTGTTTTTGAGGCATTGGTTTTTAGTGAGAGTTTTCTGTACCTGCTGAAAGAAGATGCAAGTGACCTGCCACGGTGCTTGTCCCCGGGTCACTCTGAGTGCCAGCAGCAGGAAGTGGCCGTATGCCAGCAGCAGAACAAGGAGGTGATGGTTAGATGCTGTTACTGCTGGCTGCAACCTCACACACTGGTCAACAGATTGAATCATAGAATCATAGACTGGTTGGGGTTGGAAGGGCCCTTAAAGCCCATCCAGTTCCCCCCCCCCGGCCATGGGCAGGGACACCTTCCACTAGACCAGGTTGCTCAAGGCCGCATCCAGCCTGGCCTTGAACACTTCCAGGGATGGGGCATCCACAGCTTCTCTGAGCAACCTGTGCCAGTGCCTCAACACCCTCTCAGGGAAGAACTTCTTCCTGATATCTAATCTAACCCTCCCCACTTTCAATTTAAACCCGTTACCCCTTGTCCTGTCACTACAGGCCCTTGTAAAAAGTCCCCTCTCAGCTTCCCTGTAGGCCCCTTCAGGTACTGGAAGGTGCTATAAGGTCAGTGGTAACCACCACGTGGCACTGCTGCAAGGACAGAACTCGTCCCCACTCAGAAGCGCTTACAGAATTTTTTACGTAGCAACAGTTCAGAGTAATTGGTAAAGTGCAAGTTACAACTGACTTTATAGCAATCAAATTTTTGATTCATCTAGGTTTAGATTTTTTTCCAAAAGAAATATTATTTTTGTCCCAGTACTGTGCAAATCTGTTTATTTGTAATAATTATTACAGAGTTATTAGGTTAATTGATTACCTTTTTTTGAGAACTTGTCACTAGTATAAAGTTAAGGCTGTGCAGACGCATGTGCAGTTATCAGGGGAACATTGTTGGGAGGAACTTCTTGTAGTGTTTTCTTGATAGGGAAGTGCTAGAACTCAAATAAAACATTTAATGAGTTATTTTGATGTTATCTCATTACCTGCAGTCTTACTGATTTATGCTTAAAACATAGTTAAGAGAATTATAGGTAACTTATAGCAGGGCAAACTGAGTTCTGTGTGCAGAAGTTACTGTAACTTGGCAGACAATATGGAATTTGTTAACCTTTGGTAACTCATTTGCGTGCCCATGATGTGCTGTGTAATTGCTGATCGTTCTGAGGGGCTCCCAGAAGTTCAAAGGGCTGTGGACTGGGATAAGAGTTGCTCAAAAGACATCAAAGGGCATTACAGTGTTATGGGTCCCAAGTTCACCACCGAAAGAAGGGTCTGTTTAGCAGAATGATCTGCTCACAGTGGCAATCCGGTTCTCTGGGGGAGATTTTGCACAGCTGTGCTGTAATGTTCCGTGGGACTCGGTGCTGGAAATATACTAAAAGTGCAACAGCATTTGCAAAATTGAAACCACATGCGTGTATAAATGTTACATGATAATAAGAAAGTTATATACTGCTTTATATGATATGCTTCAAATAATACAGGGCTAGCTACTGTCCCTTATTACCTTTCAATGCTAACCATTCCGTATTTGTGTACGCTGCACTTTCTTAAATGCATATACATTCATAATGTACATTTATTAAATACTAAGTATTACATAAATTTGTTACATAATGAGACCAGCCAAAAATAAGGCTTAAGTTCAAGTGAGAGTCTTCAAAAAACGAGATCAGTCCTTAGAAAACAAGGACAGTTCGATTGCTGCAACAGAGAAAATCAACCACGTAAAAGTTGCTTTAAACTTCAGAAAAAAGCCCAACCCACAAACATAACACATAGGTATGTAGGACATGGGTATGTGTGGTACTCACTGGCTGTCTTCAGACGTGCCTGTTCCCGCAGAGCTTGGTACAATCCTTTCGCTGTGGGCTGTCAGTAGCTCAGTAGCACTGCTCTCCTTCGGCAGGCTGTGAAAGCCAGAGTTTGGCTGCCTCAGTAGATTTTTTTGTACCCCCATAGAAACTGTCCTCATGCTGAAGAGAAATTTGGGCAAGTTTTTTTTTCCTTACTCTTTGCAAAATGGCCCTCGATACAGATAAAGTCACACTAAACAAGGGCATGACAAAAGTATTTGTGAAGACAAAGTATTTTCAGACATCCTTCAATGCAGACCTCTGTGACCTATTAAGTGATTCTTCCACCTCACGCTTCTTGTGTCTGCTCCAGTCCTTTAGGGTTTAGGGTGGTTATACAAGTCAGCAGTGAAGCTTTTCCAGCAAGGTAGAAGTTTGCTCGAAGTTACTGCAGTCAGCTGAGGAGTAGGTGTGCAAAGCCCTAGGTTCTGCAGGTGAACTCCGGGAGAGGAAGAACCTGTGCACCAGGACGTGGTGGGGAGCACCCAGACGGAGAGCATCTTTGTAGGGAAGGACCGGGGGGTGCTGGTGGACACCAGGTCACACATGAGCCAGCATTGTGCCCTTGTGGCAAAGACACAACATTACCCGTGTGGCTAATTCCTGGGCTGCATTAGATGAAGTATTGCCAACAGGTCGAGAGATGATCCTTCCCCTCTGCTCAGCACTGGTGAGGCCAGACCTGGAGTGCTATGGCCAGTTCTGGGTTCCCCAGTACCAATGGGACATGGACATCCTGTAGGGAGTCCAGCAAAGGGACACAAAGATGATTAGCAGTCTGGAGCATCTCTCCTGTGAGGAAGGGCCGAGAGCTGGGACTGTTCAGCACAGAGAAGGCTCAGGGGGTCTCATCCATGCGTACAAAGAGCTGAAGTGAAGGTGCAGAGGACAGAGCCAGGCTCTTTTCAGCAGTGCCCAGTGGTGGGACCAGAGGCAATGGGAACACACTGAAACACAGGAGGGTCCGTTTGAACGTAGTACGGTTAGAGCCACATCTGTAGTCCTGTCAGGAGCTACAACACGAGCCATCCATGCGCGGTATAGGTAACTTTGCTAAAATCTGCTTAAGTTTCCATAATAATGTTGTTGTTAGTGCTGTCTGGTGATGGTGCTGGGTAAACACGGGAATTTTTTTCTGTCTCTCGGGGATATTTTATTTCCAGTTCACCTGTAGCACAAAACCTGCATTTCTAGTCAGGCTTGCCACATTGCGTACTTCATAATAGACATGGCAAAGTGATTCTTCTGCCTGTTCTACAGGGAAAAAATGTGTTGTATATAAATAAAATGTAAAACAATGCTACCGAGAGCTGTACTCATTGAGGGAGGCAGTTCTAAGGATTTCCATTGTAAAATAGATGAGGGGGCTGTTTCTGTGGTACTGTTCTATAAATAATTTCTGTGACACAGAGCCACTGTGTGCACATGTAATTACTGAGTTCTTGCTTAGGCTTTGGCTGTCCCAAGCAGGCTTTTCTTCTCCTGTAGAAGACTGAAATGAATTTATGAGAACTAGGAGCTTTCACAGAGATGCTGCAGGCAGAGTTTTGAGGCTATCTTGACTCCGATGTTATGAGCAGTCCCTAGCTCTAAAGGCAGAGGAATGGGAGGTGGAGGTGCTAGAGGTTTGTATTAAGAAGAAAAGACAGGGTCAGGCAGTGGTGCAAACTGTGAGACATGGGAGGGGCGTCAACACCAAGAGTTGGAGGATAAAGTCCATTACGTTTTCTTAACCAGATACTGCTTCTGACATGTGGTTTTACTGTGGATGGGTGTTGTCTACACATGTACATGGGTATAAAGAACCTGTGTTCTGGCTGTGAGCACGGTATACTTAGAGCCAGGCATGTTTCCAAATCTGACAATGAAGTAACTCAGTTGTTCCAGCCAATGTTTTCCATCACAGTGTATGATGATGCAAAATCAAGACATGCTTTCCACAAACTTAATTATAGTTATACACAATATATATGTATGATACATGTAAATATATAAAAATATATCCATGCTGCAACTTCACCAAAGTCCTTACCGGCTGCTCAGAGTCAACATAGTTATGGTAATTTTATTATTTCAAAGAAACTGAACAGTAGAGATTATTAAAATAGAATGGTAGCTGAAATACCTTCAGCACTGACTGCACAGGTAACCCCACAGAAACAAATGCCTGAAGTTTGGGGCTTAATTGCTGTGTAAACTGAGTTTATTATACGCGCACGTGTTTAAGGATCTTCTTCTGTTAAAGTCTAATCTCTTAGTAAACTTACTCCCAAATCATTAACCTAGCTGGTCTGCTCAAGGACGCTTTCTGCTGACACAAACAAGTCAGTCCTCATTAGCACACAGTCCCCTTACTTTACAGGTTCTTCTACCCAGCTACCACGCACACGAGTGCCTGCAAGCTCTGATCAGTGCTTTCAAAGGATAAGTCAACGTTGACCACGTCTGCCGAGACAGAAATAGCCTCTGTTCCTGTTTCCACGTGACAAATGCAGAAAGCAGTAAGATCCTTTATGTTAGATTTCTTTCAGTTACCCGTCACCTGTTCCTTCACATTCATTCTGTATTCACATATAAAGGTTAAGAAACATCCCTTTTATTTAATGGAAACAAATAACAACACGTGATGCACATGCGTAATTCTTCACGTTGTTTCCCGAGCATCAGGTGCACTTGTATAAATTGGTCCAAGATCTAAAACCATACTGATACAACAACTAAAACATCCCCCAGGAAGACGTACAAAGTTAAAAAAAACACCCCAACAACACAGAACACAGCAGTTGTACATAAAATGCCTGGAAGCGTTAATTTGGTAAAATATTCAGTGGCGAGACATTCTCCAGTACCTAAGTCTGTGATTTACTTAAATATCATTTACTGAAATTATTACATGGTCACCATAAATTTGAATCTCTGCAGTAATTTCCTTGCCAGTCAGGTAATGGAATGCTAAAATCATTCGGGATGAATACATAGTTCTGACCTAGAGTTTTACTGTGCTGAGCTACAGGCACAAATCTGTTAAGACTGCAGTGATATGAGGGCCCGAAGAAAACAGTTCCCTTTGTTTTCTTTTTATTGAAAGATTGGATATTAAGACCCATTTTAAAAAATCCAAACCTTTCATAACATCTGTGACAGCAGCAGGTCCTGTAATTTCTAACTGGCTAGTAAAAGAAAACTGCAGCACAATACTGAGGATTTAATACAAGAATAAGGAGAAAGAAGTAGGAGGAAAAAGATTATTTCACTTATAAACACTGTGCTTGAGGTCTGGGGTTTGAGCTTGATCCTTTTTTCAAGGGGGGTTGTGGCAGACCTTTCAGAAATGTCTTGGGGTTTTATTTCATACCAGTTGTATTGGAGGATAATGAAGTTTGTACTGGTGCTGAGCCATCTGATGCTTAACAACTGGGAATCCTAAAACACCAGGACACTGCGAATACTGCAACATAAAATGACAAGTCAGTGACTGTAGAAAAGCCCCATGGCTAACATCAGCTGTTTTCGCTGAAAATCTAGGCTGTTGTTGTCAACCAGGTACTTCCTCCCTCCCCCTCCCAACCCAAGCTTGAAGCAAAAAACCTCATCTTTCCAATTACAAATGGTTCTAAGGATAACTGACCTCTGAGTGCCTCTGTCTTCAGGGTCTTAGCAAAGTTGAGGGTGTCTCTGTCCTCGCCACCTTCCCCTGTCTGTTACACTAAAATCTACACCTGACATTTACAGCACAGCTAAAGTAAGGACAGCCAAAAAATGAACTGTGTGCTGCATAGTTAGAACCTGGGAACAAACCTCAGGGACTAAATTCTTCTTTTACATGCTTTTCATATTTCGAGCAAGTAACACCTAAAATAACTGCTAGCAAATGACAATGTTAATGCAATTCTCCAGGAAGTTGTAACAGCTAGAACTCGCAAAAAAGGTAATCCCCACACATACTAAGATACACAAATGTATTTCCCACTTTTGCCAAGGAGAATTTTGCAGTAGTCCTATGGTGAATCTTGTCAAGTGTCTCTGTCAAACCAAATTTCCAATTTCAACATCCTACGGAAACCATCTGGGCTGAACTCTCACAGTATTTGAGGAATGCATGAGAGCTAAACTCTTGAGTTTGCAATGCATATACATACGTACACCAAGTGCTTTCCTTTTGGACTCTGACATTCAAGGTGAACTACACACTGGCTTTAGGACAAATGGCACTGGGACTCTATTCCCTAACTCACAAGAGGAATGCTGAGTTGCTCATCCAGTAAACAGGCTATTTCTGTGTTCCTGCCCCTCATCCTAAAAAGTTTGTTGGAATGCAATGTAGCTAACCCTGGCACCCTACAGCTCGGCATATACTCCTTTCCAATGAGCAGTGGGCATAGAGATCCTCATTTGTGTGGTCTTTTCTCCCTGTGCTGCCCGGAGCCTTTGCTCAAGCTAGAATGGGAAAGTTCCTCTGCAAGGGAAGCCAGGGCCCACAGCATTTCCAAAGCTAAAGCTCTGCTGGCTTCATTACTACGGCTACAGCCCACGGACACACACACTGGCAGAGATTTGGGGGCACAGTGTGTTGCCTTCCCCATTCTCTGCCACGAAGTCATACTCCGTGTTACTGTACAGCTCCTTTAGGTTATTTATAGAACCTTTACAATTAAACAATGTTTACCTCTTCCCTGTCCTTAGAAGCTCAAATCCTTCATTGATTTTAGTGAAGGGAAGTGTGTGGGTTATTAATGGATCCAGAACAAATTTTTTCTTCATGTAGTCAGCAACCAGTTTAGGGACTGAATCTTTACTCTTCCAGCCTGAAGAAAACCACAGACAATGGACAATGAAACTTTAAATGCTTGTGTAAACAGGTAAAACAGCAGCTTAAATTTTTAGATAAACTTTCTCTAGCAGAACAGCACGATGAGATGTTGCAGCATGTCTCTACCTTTGTGACACAGGGTGCCAGCAGGAAGTGCAGCTATTCTACGTACGACAAACTCAGTAAGTGCTTTACTGGTAGAAGGCCAGTGAAAATTGGAATCTTTACAGAATCCAAACTTCCCCCCCACATTAAATACTGTTTCAACTTGTCTACTGATACATTGGCCACTAAATCACACTTGATAGAAAAGCCAGAGTGCTGACATCCACGTTAGTAACTGGAACTGGTCAAAATCAGGGGGGTGGGGTGTATGTCTGTCTTTTTTCTTACAAGCAGGACTAGATAAAGCTGTCTCAAATATTAAGATACCCTTCCAGAGGAGCTCTTTTATTCAGGGGTCTGTGCTATACAACAGAGGAACTGGTGGTGAGTGAGAAAACCTGTTGGAAACAAGCCTTCTGTGGCCTTCAGCTTTGCGTTGAGTGAGCTGGGGCTTGCTGAGCGTGGGACTCCTCTGGGAGAGCTTAGGAAAGAGAAAGAACCGGAAGGAACTGACAGCAGCTGGCAGAGGGCTGAGCTGGGGTTGACCTATGTGGAAATCAGCTGGGTCTGATCCCCAGTATCCTTTAGGGTCCTGACTCTCCATCTCTCCCACTCTCTTTTTCTTTCCCTCTCTTTCTGCCTTTCCACCCCTCTCATTCTCCTTTTTGCTCTTGCTCCTTTTCTCCCCCTTCCTTCTCTGCCCCCCTTATCTTTTCCTCATTTCCTCTTTTTTCTCTTTTCTTTTTCCTTATCTTTTTCTTCTATTTTTCTCTCTTCTCCTCCCTCCCCTCCCCCTCTTTTTCTATCTGAATATTTCTCTCTCCCTTTCTTTTTTCTATTTTCTCTCTTACTTTTGTTCTCCTCTTTTCCCCCCTTTTTCTGACTTTTAAACTCTTACTTTCCCTTTCTTTGCCTCTTATTATCTCCCCCTCTGTTTTTCTCTCTCCTCACTATTATTTACCTGTTTGTTAACAGTTCCCATAATTAATTCCCTTTGTGCTTCTTTGTCAGCAAAACAGCTATCAATATTACTTCCAGTTGGACAACCTAAGCAATGTATTTAGATATATCCCATTTCATTCAAGGTGATTTATACGTTTCCCAAGGAGATTAAGTCGTGTCTTTCCAAGCCCTTACCTCCAAAGACAGACCCTTTCCAGGTGCGACCAGTGAAGAGAAGCATGGGGTCAAAAGTGATCTTCTGTGCTGCAGGGGGCACTCCCACAATCACACTGACTCCATAGTTGTATTGGCAACAGGCCAAGGCTGCAGTCTGCATTTGAAACAGAGGGACAGCCCAGAATCATGCACCATGTGCTGAAGTTTGAACTCCTCCTCCTTCTCTAAGGGCTCAGCTCGCAGTTCTTTTTTTGTATCTGCTGGCAGCACTGTATCTGCCATCACGGGTCAGATATGCCCTAGCTTTGTTCTGCGTCCCCGCTTTGTCTTAGTCATTAGTGACATGGCACTGTTGGATCACAGATGCTCGCTAGGTGAAACCTAGCCACCCTGGTTAGCAAAGGGGGCTGCACTGAAGTTTCCTGTCCTAAGTTTCTGAGCATGCTTCTGTCCCCGCATCTCAGCGGCAGACAGCTGGATTTAACAAGTTTGAAGTCAGCCTGACACCTTGCCCGTGGCTCTCAGCTCCTCACCCTTGGTGCTCAGTGGGTCAGCAAAGAGCGAGCTAACCAGCCAATGCCTCGTCTGACCACATCTTTCGGTTGCATACCATGGTGTCGGTACGGCCGATGACCTCGAAGGAGTAGTCCACACCATGGCCAGTCATTTCCATCAACACTTCATGAATAGGCTTCTTGAAATCCTTAGGGTTGACACAGTCTGTGGCTCCCAGCTCTTTGGCCTTGGCAAACTTGTCACTGTTGATATCAACGGCAATGATGCGGGAAGCTCCAGCCGCCCTGCAGCCCATGACAACAGAGAGGCCAACTCCTCCCAGGCCGAAGACGGCACAAGTGGAGCCCGGTTCCACCTACAATAACCACATAAACACGGCATTCTGTTACAGTCTAGGTAAAGTACAATGCCTTTTCTTATTATCAGCATGTTTTCACTTAAGGCACTTCTTGTACTTCAGAGATTGCCCGCTGAGAAGGAATTTGCACATGCACACCTACTAGTGCAGTGGCCAGCTATACTGTTATAATCCCACATGTGACTAAGATAAATTGCCCCTAAAATACATGTCTGAGACCAGGTTTTCATTACCAGCTTCAGGTTTAGAGACACACTTTTTTAATGATGCTTTATATTCCAGTGGCGTTAAGATCTGCAGTGTCACGCCACTGCAGACAGTGCCAGCTGTAAAAGTCACATTCGTGTAGTGCTGTAGATGATGAGTGTGGCATTACAGGCTTCCATGTCTTCCTAGACTTAAGTTACAGTAAGACACATCAGCTCTGTTGTAACATTTTTCTAGGGGTGATAATGCTATGAGAGAAAACTGAATGGATGGGAGTAAGTTCTTTTACAGGATTTTGAGCTGAAGACTTCCGAGTACCTTAGAGACGGAGAAACTAAAGTAGGCAAAAAACTAGTATCTTCTTTCCGCCCTGAACTCAACACTGAGTTCACACGTCCTGTCTGCCATGCTGACAACCCACTTGCAGGCCACACAATCCTGAACGGACCCCACGAGATACCAGAAGCACCCACCACGATACTTACCTTGGCCGTCTGCACAGCAGCCCCATAACCAGTTGAAAATCCACAGCCAATTAGACAAACTTTTTCCAGGGGAGCAGCAGAATCGATTTTGGCTACAGCAGACTCATGCACTACTGTGTACTCAGTAAAGGTACTTGTACCAATAAAATGGTGAATTGCTTTTCCTTTACAGGTGAATCTAGTGGTGCCATCAGGCATTAATCCAGCACCCGAACCAATGCTGTTTGAAAGATGACCAGAAATAACGGCAAGTGAAATCTGTTGAATATGATCAGTTTTGTATACATAAAAACCAAATAAGGGTCATAGGTAACCTTAGGAAAACTCACTCGTTTTTATGGCACAGATTGCCCTTGGTGCTTAAGCAACTGCTGCACTCCCCACACTGTGGCACAAAGAGGGGAATAACCTTGTCTCCTACAAATAAAACAGCAATGATGGAGGATTAAAAGAGGCGAACAAGAAGCATGCAGGTAAAACCATAAATATTTAATCCCTAGACAAACTAGGAGTGCACTGCTGTTCTTATTTCCTTCTGCTGCTCTTGGAAGATGAACCATCCCTCTCTGTTATAAAGGGCATAATTAGTGCAGAGCTATGACAACTGATTTCAATATGAAAAATCCCTGGTGTCTTTCATAGAACTGAGTCCAAGCTATGTCATAAAACTGCGATAGCTACTGACATTCCCAAGTAGCCATTCAGCAGTTTATTGCATCTTCTACTTGAAAGGAAAACAGCAATAGACAGGTAGAGAAACTGAGATAAAACCTGGCATCCCCTGTATCAGGAGCTTGGCACACCAGGGTAACAGGGCTGTAAACTCTGCATACAAAGAATGGGAAGTTAAGCGTCAATTTGCCCTCTTGAGTCGCTTTGCTGTTCGCAGTCCTATTACTGTTGCCCTGGAGTAAAGGCAGGTAAAATATTTGTCAGAGAAGCAGTGGCACCCACAGGCTAAGACAACAACCCTCATTCTCTAGCACAACTGTACGATGAACAAAGTAGCACAGAGCTTCCCAGCGCAATTTTTCCCTGCTGTGCATTTTCCGCAGCAACAACATACGGTAAATCCCTAATAATCCCTAAACAGGTAACCCCTAGCAGAGATCAATTTGTGATGTGGCAGTTGTAAAATGTGGCTAATCTTTGACATGTTGAAAGTCAAAGGAAATCTTTGATTTGCACTAAAAAATGGAAAATACCTACAGAACATGAAATGTCCCTACTGCCCCGACCCTCAGTTAACTTAGAACTGTGACATGGGCTTCAGTAGTCATTCTGCTAAAGAAATGTTGCACATCTCGGAGCCTTTTTTACAATTGGGAGGTGTAAATTAAGCAACACCAAAGAAACGAGAGAGAGAGGAGAGGGAGGAGAGAGAGATTGGAGAGATATACAGTTTTGTGTGGGTTTTTTTTTCAGGCCTGCTGTTTCAGCTTGCCTGGAAACACATGGCAGCTGGAATTAGACAACAGTGAGATTTATAAACCCAGACATAAGAGAAAAAATAGTTAGAGCTATTACTGAAATTTGCAATATACCTATTTGTTTGGAGTTAAAGCAGAAATCTCTAATAAAACTTCTTATCACAGACACCAACCTGCTTTGGGAAGACTTCATGCTTGTTGCCAGTATGAGCAAGTACGTGAGCACTGGAAGATGTTCCAAGTGGACTACTTAGGTATTGTAACAAACTGCCGGGATGAAACGGAGCACCTCCATGCAGATTCTATTCACTGCATATTTTGTCTTAATAACTCAGCCCTTGTTAGAATTTCTTCAGTCCCGTAAAGATGTACAGGAATCCTGCTGCATCTTGCAGCAGCTGGAGAAAAATCAGCATCTTTTACTGACTTCTCTGTCCACCCACTGTGGTGCAAAGAGAGTGCAGCGAGAGGAGCGGCCGGCCCGGAGAGGTGTCCTGAGGGCAACCCAGCCCTCAGATGGTGGAGCTCACTCCCCTGCACTGGTGCTGCCCACACACAAAGCCTGCAGCAGGATGGGCGCTCCAGTCGTGCCCTGATGCATTTAAAGGGAAGTAATTTGAGCACACAGACCTATGTTCTGCTCTACTGAAGTCCATGGATTATTTAGCTGTTAGGAGAATTACAAGAAGGTGTTTTGACATGTTTAGTGCTCTGCTTTGCCCCAAGGTAAGGTGAACTATACCTGTATTATTCCTGTGTAAACTGTGTTTAAAGAACTTGGAGCTAACCTGCCTACAACCAACGGCAAACAACCTGTGTTCTTAATCCCCTGAAAGGAAAAGCGCTGTGTCGGTGGAAAGCAAGCTGCAGATGTTTTTGCCAAACCCAAAATAAACTGAATAGAAGATCTGAAAAATAAATCTAGATTGGGGTCACAGAACAAGGTAAACAGCACGTAGTATCCTTTAAGGTATCCTTGGAAAAAATCCAAGTTGGAACATTTTTCTTTGCAATACACGTACTCAGGCATGGCATCTTTTCTGACTTAAGGAGGAGCCTGGAAACTCCGCACAGGATTTGTATTTCGTGCTGTTTCGTACCTGGTTTGATCGAAGTTACTCCCTCCCCAACGCTCTCCACAACACCAGCTGCTTCGTGTCCAAGGATTATTGGAAAAGGCATAACCAGTGCACCAGTTATCACATGGTCATCAGAGCGACAGATCCCTGTGGCCACGATCTGATTTAGAGGAAAGACAAGAATGCTTCAGCATTTAACTGTGTCATATGCAGAAATGAAATGATGTCATATATTTGGAGAAGTCACTTGCTTCCCTCCAAAATCACCTATGTACACAATAAATCCACAGGTAAAACACTTTTGGTGGTGTGATGCATGATTTTCACCGTTCATATTAGTCTTCAACGTACAAAGCACGCTCCTTCGGGAATGTTTGCTAGGCATGGCTGAGCTGCATAGGGGGTCTCACTGACTGTCTGGCAGAAACGATGTTCTAGCCCTACAATTATGTGTGAAGAGCAGAATAAAATAAATTCTTCCTAATATTTATACATAAATACATAAATAGAAAAAGTTTGCAATATTATTAAAAATTTATTTAAATGTAAACTAACTACCACATATTGGTTATAAACATAAAGTATTATACGTATTTTATATACCTTATATTTATATTATATTACAACGGATCATAAAATAGATGTGTTACATAAAATATGCATTATACAAGGACATAATATTACATATAATTGCATTATTGTTATTAAATATTATTTACATATTTAAAATATGGGTGTGTGTTATATCTACAATAATTTAAGCTACATATAGTATTTTATATCACATTTTACAGTATTTTATATCACATTTTGCCTTTTCTTGCTGGTGGCAAAGCACTATTTCTTTTGAAACACTCAGGTATATCTTTACAGCTTTTATTGTGACAATCAGCATTGTCAGCCCATGAAAGGGTTCTCCTCACTTGTGTAACACCAAACTGCTCTAAAGTGAAAACAGCTGCTGAATTCCATGGAGAGAGTTCCTGGAATGTAGCAGATGCTCAATACCCCCTTAAAAAAGGGAACTCCTAGCCCTACTGAGCTATTTCCTATAGGAGATTCAGATTTTTGCCTTGTACTGTAACTTTTCCAGCCTATTAGAAGCACAGGTATCTTAGTAAACAAAAACCCAACCCTGGGAAACTTTTTTTTTTTTTTTTAAACAGAACCTCATGATCAAATTTGGGACTTGAAGCACATTACATAAGAGCTCACTGATTAGTAACTACTCATTGGTGAACGTTTTCCAGCTGGATCCTAAGAATCTATGGCAATAATTCTGATAAACAGCAAGAAAAAATGCAAGGCATAATAGTTGTTTTAAATTTTATTTTTAGTACCTTTATGCGAACTTCATGTGCTTTTGGTGGGGCTACTTCCACGTCCTCAATCGAAAACGGTTTATTGGCTTCCCACATTACTGCTGCTTTGCATTTAATAACCTGCAAACAAAGAAAAAGGGATGGGCAGATGCATTCGCAGGTCACCACGGAGACAGATTCACTTCTGCATGTGAAACTCCTGCCCATAACTGGAGGAGGAGAGGGAGAACCACGGGGAAAAGAAAAAAACAACCCAAAATGCAACAAAAAAGCCAGCAGCAAAGCAGAGTGTAAACCCGTTTATACCCCACCAACACGATGTCATTGTTCACGTTTCTGTCAACATGTGTAGCAGTCTCCTCACGTAAGTGGGTACCTTGTCCGTCCCCACTGCTCATTCCCTGTTTCTGACTTCCTCGGCAGATTAGTTCTGCCAAGGTGGATTACTGGTGTACATTTGTGTCTGCTGGGAGACGGCAGACTTGATGATGCCATACATCAGGTTGGGGTAAAGTCTGTATCGCCTGGAACTGCCTGCGTCAGGGACTGACAAAATTGCTAAAAGTGGAATTCAGAGCCCACTACAAGTTTATAAATGGTCTGTTACAGCTCGAGTTCAGCCGGGGGTGGCAGCTGAGAGGACACCTGTGCAAAATGACTATCTGCACGATGCAGAGGTAACCCTGGAGAAGCGGCAGCCCCTTCAGTGCACAATTACCTGCGCTAAGGTACCTTCCTCCTCAGAAGGGATATTTAACTCAGGCGGGGTTAGTCCCGATGCCCAAGGCAGCTACTTTTGTCTGTTAGGCTGAAGTTTGTCCATTAGCTCAGCAGGCTTTGTCCAGGTGCTGCTGAGCCTCCAAGCTCCTCTGATCATCTGCCCCGGAGGGAAAAAACGTACTCAGAAGAAAGAGAGAGGAGCATTGTGTACTGCGCACACCAGGCTCTCGGGCAGAAGGTAGCCCCAGGTTCCACCCTGCTAGCTCAGTCCTAGTGTATTCAAAGGTAGGGGGGCCTCTCTGTCCCTGTATTCATTCCTGGTCTTCCTTGGTGTTCTCTGCCCATCCCCGAACTTTAAACGACTCTAGGCCCTGGAATATCCAGGTCACCCGTATGGTTGACACTCCGTATTAAATCCTCAGCCACTCTGTGAAGTCCTACTGACTGTAAGCGTTCAGGTGGCATCATCTTGAGAGGGTCATGGAGGCGAACAGAGTCCACGATGCAAGACGTTGTAAGTACCCTGGGACAGCTTAACACCAGTGTGCTGCAAAGCTCTCGGGGGGGAAAAAACAAAGCAACTTTTTAGTATCAAAGCTTTTGAAGCTTTGATACTAAAAGTATCAAAGTACAGTGATGTCTGATCATCAACAAATTGTCAACTGGTTACAAAGAAAATAATTACTAGGAAATACTAAACATATGAAATAGACCAGCACACTTTCAGCAGCCAGACCCGAAGTGGGAATGAGCACAACGCTTTGAAACAGACGGACTCGAGGTAGGTTTGCACTAAATTTAACGTTTCATGTGTCAAATGCAAGTGTGATTAGTAAAAAAATTCCCAAGTGAGGCCAAAGATCACATTTTAAAGGGCCACGGCGTCTAGAAGACTTACTTAAAAAAAAAAAAAGGGCTTATGTTTTTATAAGCCCACGCAGCACAAGAACGATTGCACACACAAAGCACATGCAAAGCACACGTAGTGTTTATAAGAACAAAAGTAGCCGAGAACTGTAAATCGCTGAGAAGAAAGCAATCTCTCCTACAATTAGACACTGGTTAACTATGTCTCGTTCTGATGGCTGAGTCCCTGTGCACTTTCACCCACCCTAGCAGGATCCCAGAGATGCACCGGCAGCACGCCATCGCTCGTGTCGTCTATTAGGGCATGCGCTAGCTGAGGCGCAGGGGTTTTTCTGCTCCTGTGTTCTACCAGCCTCACAAGTCACTGCAGCAGGGGTGTAGAGACACAGCCTCCGTGTCACAGAGCGTAAGGATTATGCTGCTTGGCAAACTGCACGGTAACTCACGTGTGAGATAAACACAGTGAAAACAAGGCAGTTTAGTTCCACCGCAACACTTCATTTACCACGCTCAGTCCAAAGCTGGGTGGAGGACTGAACTCGGTGAATTTACCTACGAGTGAACTACAGTTAATTTAACTCCAAGATACAGCCAGTGCAAAAGACAGCATCTTTTTCCTCTTGGTTTGTTTGGTTTTAGAGCAGTGAAGACAGCTGGCAGTGACAGCAAATGATCCTGGTACTTTTTTACGGCTCATTCCAGCAGGGTACATGCCTTCAGTCGTTTCCCACCTCTGGGTTCCTGTCCATCGACCTCTCCTGCATGCCTCCGGGTACGTGCCAGCACCTCTCAGGCAGTGCAAGAAGCAGCCTACACTGACTCCGGCCGTGTCATTAACCTACATCTCTCCTAAGTGACACCGTCATTCACTTCCTGGCAAAGCTGCCACTACTCGTTTCAGTCCCAGCTCAGTACTGCATTGCATGTGAACCTTTCTTCATTAACTCTATCTCCAGACTTGTCACATGCATATTCAAATGTAATGACTGCCCTAACATCGGCACAATTACACCCTGAAATACAACACAATATTAACAGTATGTATTTTTTTAAACAAACAAACAAATAAAGGCACTGAAGAGTGTAACAACCATTCCCGGGGAGAGTACAGTGGCCGGCAAGTCAAGGCAGCTCTCCTGTACCACCTTCCTCCTAAACTCTCATCTGTGCTACACCACCACTACTTACGATGTCCCTGAAAAGAAATTGCATTTAAAACCGCATTACTCAGCTGCAGCAAAGAGCCTTTTCTAACACAAACTTTTGCTTACTTTGCCTGCCATGCTCATGTTGACCGCGTGTCTGTTTTGAATCTTGCCACCACTGCCGTCTTGCTCCAAGAATGCAGTCAGATGGGTGATACAAGTCTTGTCCAACACACTGGAAGCCGATCTTGTGGAATGTTCCTCCAAGTGCACTGCTCCGATCTTTTAGCCAAGCCTCCCATCTGGGAGTCCCACCCCTTAATCAGCCAACGTGCTGGAATGAAAACAAACCACCCCTCTGCTGAAACCTCACTCTTTACAGTGCTTATATCTTCGTGATCGCTTTGTCACGCATTCACATCCCACCCACGGTCGCTCTCATCATGGGAGGAAAGCAAGAGCCCTGGCTGGACGCTATCTCCTCTACCCAGCTCCCTGGGAGGCCGCCCTCCAAACCCACGGCTGCTGGTAGCACTGTAGGTGCAGAGAGAAAAAGGCAGTGTGGCTTGTGAACTCACAGCGGCAGGGGTACGGTGAGAACACGAAGACTTTGGTGACACCCAAAATGGATTTGAGCCCAGCTGATACATTAAACCATGCTATTGTGCAAGCTGCTTACCAAACACACTCTCTGGCTGTACCTGCTCCTGACTCCTAAGCTTTGCAGTCCGGTTACTCATTAATCCGTTGGAACGGCTGTCAGTGAACAGTGACCAAGGACAATGTGCAGATCGTGCTGATGGGAAAACAAAAATCAGTAAGTCAGCAGAAATTGCTGCAAGAGGATGCGTGTTTCTTAGTGTGTGCAACAACCTCCTCGATTTGCAAGTGACTGCCTGACCCATCGGTTCCACCAACACCCCATCACTGCTCAGGCGCCCGCACGCTTGCCCCTTCCTGGCACAACGTCCTGGCGCGAAGGGCTGGGCGGAGGTCAACACCGCGTGCCTCTGCTGTGGATTTCAAGCCTCATCTATATTCAAATTATGACCAGCATTCTGAAATCAAGATTTTTCCTTCAGAAACAAGCAAAAAGGACATAAAATACTGCATATAACCTGAGTGGGAATCACTAACTACAGCACACTCTCAGTTTTACCTGTATGACTATAATTAATGTAAGAAGAGATACAGGGAGAGGAAGCAGGGAGAAACATGGTAGATGCCTGTAACCTCAGGCAGGTACTAGAGGGGCAGCAGGGCATTCTGTCCAGATCCCTCTGAAGACCTTTCCTACCCTCAGGCAGATCAACACGACCACCCAGCTTCGTGTCATCTGCAAACTGACTGAGGGTGAAATCGATCCCCTCATCCAGGTCATTGATAAAGATCTTAGAGAACTGGCCCCAGTACTGAGCACTGGGGAACACCACTTGTGACTGGATTGAACTCCATTCACCACCACTCTTTGGGCCCAGCCATCCAGCCAGGTTTTTACCCAGTGAAAAGTGTACCCATCCAAGCCATGAGCAGCCCGTTTCTCCAGGAGAACGGAAACTGGGAAACAGTGTCAAAGGCTTTACTGAAGTCCAGGTAAACAACATCCACAGCCTTTCCCTGTATGTGCCACGTGATGGCTCACAAGATGATCTGCTCCATAACCTTCCCCAGCTCCAAGGTCAGGCTGATAGACCCGTAGTTCCTTGTATTCTCCTTCTGCCCCTTCTTGTAGATGGGTGCCACATTTGCTAACCTCCATTCCACTGGGACCTCCCCAGTTAGCCAGGACTGCTGATAAATGGTGGGAAGTGGTTGGGTGAGCAGTTCCGCCAGCTCCCTCAGCACCCTTGGATGGATCCCATCCAGCCCCACAGACGTGTGTGTTTCTCAGTGACGCAGCAGGTTGCTGAATATTTCTCCTGAGATTGTGAGGGCTTCATTCTTCTCCCCATCCCTGTCTTCCAGCCCAGGGGGCTGGGTACACAGAGTACAACTGGCCTTGCTATTAAAGGCTGAGGCAAACAAGGGATTAAGGACCTCAGCCTTTTCCTCAGCTTTTGTCACTGTGTTTCCCCCGTGTCTAATAAAGGAGCCCTTCTTTCGTTTTTAATGTATTTATAGAAACATTTTGTATTGTCTTTTACCACAGTTGCCAGATTAAGTTCCAGTTGGGCTTTGGCCCTTCTAATTTCCTCCCTGAATAACCTTACAAATCCTTGCAGCCCTTCTGAGTTGCCTTAATTTAATTAAGGGGCACCTTATTCCAAAAGTCATAAACTCCTTTTTCCCTGGCTTCTAGCCAAAGTGCTCTGTTCAGCCAGGCCGGTCTTATTCCCTGTTGGCTCATCTTTTGCCACATGGGGATGGCCTGCTTCTGCACCTTAATTTCCTTCTTGAGGAATGTCCAGCCTTCCCAGACCCCTTTGCCCTTCAGGACTGCCGACCAAGGGACCCTGTCAACCAGTCTCCTACAGAGGCCGAAGTCTGTCCTCTGGAAGTCCAAGGTGGCAGTTCTGCTGACCCCCCTCCTTGCTTCTCCAAGAATCAGAAACTATAATTTTGTGATTGCTGTGCCCAAGACAGCCTCCAACCCTCACCTCACCCAGTGTAATACAGTGTATTACAGCGTAATAATATATTTTTGCTTTAGACAGCAGTGGTGATAATTCATCTTTCTTGAGAGTACAGAGCTACAGATACCACCGAAATTTCACCTGCTAAGGTCATTTCAAAGTTCACGGGGAAACTGATTTCATGAATGCACTGATTTATGATAATGCTGCAGATAAGCTACGACTGCTCACAGCAGAGCGGATACTCCATGTCGTGCGTACAAACCTTCTGAACTGCAGAGCCGTTCTGGCACATCGAAGGCGGAGGAACCTCAGATAAGCCCTGCGTTGGCCAAGCTCACACATGGACACTATGACTCTAGCTGTGTGGGTTTTATCTAGCTGGAAGCAACAAATGATTTCTCCTGCATACTGCTTGCAGTAATGAGCTGACAAAATATATTGTTTGGTTATACAAGACCGGCCAATTTAATTTGTATTCTCCCTCAAGAAGTTGCTTGAACGTGGGCTTGTTACCACCTTGCCCTGAGCCCGTTTTCCTACCAGCCAGCCAGCAGAGACCTCATGCTGCAACCCTGACGCATCAGTTGGGCAAGACCATGCATATAGATGGCCAACCTCAGAAAGCAAAGATGACTCATTCCTCACTCAGCTGGAGGAAAATCTGCTCCCTGACTCTCTGCACACCCCACATACCCGTACACCTCTGACCCGAGAGTGGAGTGACAGCTAACGACCTCAGAACAGAAGGCTGGGCACCTCTGGGGAAGTGTAGGCAACACCACTAGCGCAGAGGGTGCCTTGTCATGTCACACTGAAAATTTGGTAGTTGTTCAGTTAAAAAATAGGCAGTGTAACACGAAATGTCAGCACAGAAGCAATGTATATAAAGAACTCTCTAAGTTGTCCCAGTAAGGGCTTAGAGGTAGGAGACACATTCTGCGTACTCTGTGTCGAAATACATCCAAAACAACATGACTTACCTTCCTGTAACGTGCTGACAGTTCTACAAAGCCTCAGACCTTCCTAGAAAACCTTATGTTTCTAGTCCAGCCTATTCCTTGACAGTTATCTACCTCCTTTCCTCCCTTTTTCTAAAGTTCCCATCCCTCTTCCGTAACAGTCCCTTCTCTGATTGCTTTATGTTTCCTTTCCCCTCAAAACTCTCTTCATCTCTTTAGCTGTATGCACATCAAGTCCAGGAAATGGGTTTTTTTCAGTGAAAGGAGCTGAGACCATCTGGAAACTCATCTCCTTTGGCCAGAGTGGGTACCTCCAACTGGGAACACTGATCCTGCCCGCAGCCTGTGCAGAGGGAGACAGCACAGTCTTTAGGAAGAAGGTGGCAAGAGAAAGGACTGCACATGGTGCCAGTGGAACAGGAGCCGACTTGCCTAAGGATGTTGCAGAAGCTGCTTTGCATTGCTCTGCCAGATGGCTGTACAGCGGCCCTGGCACGCAGGGAAACCACACTGCCGCCCCTCTAAGACCTGCTCGCACAGGCCCTCAGGCTCACCGCTTTGCTCCCACACTTGCCAGGAAATACTTAACTGATCCCTAGACCCCACTGTCTCCCCTGCTAGGGCGGTTCACTGGGAAGAGAATTTTTCTTTATGCTTATCTATGCATTGTATTCCTTTCTAAGAAATATAATACGTAATTCCTTTATCAGCTTTTTATCTCACTTTGTCCAACTGAACACGTGGCACTAATATTCTCCCTCCAGCCATTTGTTAACCTCTGCAGATCCCAGTGAAACGTTGCGACGGGAACAGGGAGTAGTCAGTGGCTGGTGAGCCTGCACACAGAAGAAGTTAGGGGCAGCAAACAAAGGCCCATTCATGCAACTCCAGGCCGTCCTGGGGACTGTACCTTGGGCAAGGGACATGAGCCACTGGCCATGCTCAGCAGACTGTAGCTGTAGCTACACTTCCTGACTGCAGGAGCTTGTAGTGTGAGTTGGTTCTTTACCTCCACATGGCAGGCAGCGCAGCCTGCCTCCCGCCCCGCACTCCCACCAGCGCTGAGCAGCCTCGCGTCGCTCGCGCTCCTGAATCAATGCATGAACTTCACTCCATGTAGAGAGGGCTAGTGGTCTCTGAAACAGCCTTCTTTTAACATAAGCAAAATCAGTTCTTCTGCCCTGAACCTGACCCAGTTTAATGGGAGAATATTATAATCACAGCTCAAGTGACTTAACTCTTTACAGAAAAAAGCTTTTAAGGGCAGTTATGCATCACAGGTTTTTGCAGCAACTATACATTCTGCCCTACAAATAGTAACGTGTATTACCTTTAGCTAATCCTTAAGCACTTTTAAAAACAGGTTACCTTTTCCTGCATCTACACTGTTAATATTTTTATTAAGCTTACCAAGGTACATGTATGCTTCTTTTCGGTCAGTGATTTGGCTGTTAAAAGATAAATAAGCAAATATAGTTTGAGCCTTCTGGGGGGGGTCTTTAAGTTGAAAATCCAGCATTTGTTCCTAGTGTGTGATAGCAATATCCAAGTTACTCTTTTACAAGTCACTTCTTACTCGTCAGAACTTGATAAGCACAAAAGAATCAGCTCTGGGCTCCACAGGTAGATACAAAAAGGCTGCAACATTTCTGAAACCCCAGCCCACGCAGTACAGAAGCTGTGACTACTCAGCCCCTTCATACTTCTCCAGCTGCACGTTTAAGAATGTCCAAAGGAATAAGTACATGAAACACTGCAGGTGCTCATTAGCATGAAGTGCAGAGATAAGATGGAGCAGTGGGTAAGACTCAGAGCTAGCCTGCAGGGCAGGTCACATTAAACCTGTTCAAACAGCTTAGGAACCATACCTGAAGATTATACAGATGGGCATGACAAGGCAACGGAGCTGAAATGAGCAAGTACGGGATGATGACATCCAGTTTTGTGAGAACATAAACAAAGACTTCCAGAAGTAAACATCAACACCTTCTCAGTCAGTCAGTCAACCACTCAGAGGACAATGCCTTATTTATTTGAGTAAGCTGAAGAATAACAGCCAAAGGTGGAAGCTGGAAATTAGCTAAACACTGGTTCTGAAAGTTTGTGGGTTTAGAGCAAGTATTAAAAGAATTTAAAGAGGAAAATAATATCTAAGGGGAGTATACTGAATCAAGTGTGAACACCTCCTTTTTAAATAATGCCATTTATCTTCTTTTTAGGTCTCTGAAAAATGGCAGCCAAGTGACAAACAAGAAGAACAAAGCACATCTTACACTACTTGAAGTAAAAATGGAGCAAAAGGGAATGAGTATGAATCAACAATCTTATTATTTACTTGCTTTAGGAGTGTCAGTAGTAGATGCCGCTGTTCCAGCTAACAGAGCCTCCTTTCCTGGAAAAGAAACAATTAAGCTGAACATTTCAAGGATGGGCCAAAGTTTACTCAGCCTTAGATTTGGAAATCATACTGAAGTCCACCCCTGCCGTTCAGAGTAACTTACCACAAGAAGAATGTGTGCTTACCCAAAGCTGATTTTAAAATCCCCCCGCAGAGTAGATGGGATCTTCCCATAACATGAACCAACACCAGTAACAGTGCGGTGAGCCTATGATTGCCAGTGTGATCACCTCATGCTGGGTCTACAACGTGTCCTGAGCAATAAAAAGTTCTGATTAAACCAAAGACATGCTGGAACTCTTCAAACTTCTCCGACCTTATCCTCAAGCTCTAAGGATTTTAGGAATGGCACCTTCAACATCTACTTTACGCACAGGCAGATGCATTGTTAATTCACGCCAGCCCCCTAAATCTGCCCCGTGCACAGCAGAATCTTCCTGTAGAATTTCTGTGACAGGACTCACACTGACGTACCACCTTACTGATTCAAAACACGTTAACCTCCAAATGTGTTGTCACAGCCATCTACATCGCTGCAGAGTGTGCATCAGCAGTGCGACAGCACCCTCAAAACAACACACGCCTGCATCATCACCCGCCTACCGGTTTTCAGCTAACTGCGTTTAAACGGTTGGTACCTGATTTTTCCCAAAGCTTCCAGCAGGGAGGTTTGGGTTATGGAGCAGTTTCAGAAAACAGACTGGTGTCAGTAGGTAACAACATTTCAAAGGCAGGCACAAGAGTCCTAGGCTGCGCTTCAGAGTATCTTCTTTTTCAGTTCCTTGGCTCTGGGGCACGAAGAGCGGGCACAGCCCGTCTCCCAGCTGCAACTCGCAGTCAAACTACCCCGAGGCTGCCCTGGACTGAGGTGCTGACACAGGTTTTCGGAAAAAGTGGCCAGTGGGGATCCCCTTGGACAGCTACACCCCTGTACAGGCTGACAGCTTGCACTGAAAAACACACCAACAGTGGCCAACTTCTTGGCCGAAAGCTCCTAAGATAGGGGTATTCAGAGAGGGTCTTCTCCACTCAAATTATTCATGTGCTCCCTGCAGAGTCAAGTCCAGAATCAAACATAACTGTTCCCTTTGCAAAGAGAGGGTCGCTGAGTATACATGACATAGGACAGGAGTCTATTTGGCAACCAAATCAAAGACAAATCGAGCCGAATCCAGGAAAAGGACAAGCAGGGGGCTAGTACACTAACCTGCAGTAGTACAGTGTTCCTGAAATTGCCACAACACAGATGCAGATGAATGCGGCTGGGGTCTCAGACTCCAGAAATCTGGTAGATCTGTCATGTCCCACCCATAACCAAGGGGGCCAAGTCTCAGTGGGAAGGGAATGAGGCAACAGGCTTACCTATGGCACCTTGCTGCAACCTCCCCGCTGCATGCCACTGAAAGAAAGTCTGCCTGTTTCAGCCGGAAGGTTTGACTTTTTGTCACAACCCCTTCATATTTCCTGCTTCTGAGGCTTTCTTTTCAGGTTCATTGAGACACATCTTCTTTATTGCCTTTCCAACGTTCTATGAGACAGGTGTAAAGATCCCTGGATGTATTCTGCTGTTCATCAGCTGCTCAGGATTGCTCAGTAATCGTTCTGGTAGTGCCCGAAACTTTAAAAAGCTCAGTGATGAAAATCAGAGCTTTCGTAAGCAAAGCAATGATGCCTGATGGTGAAACACAGTGATCGTATTCTTCTAGAGCTTCTGTGCAGCTTTACTATTTAATATTCTGTTCTCCATCCCCATAGTGGCCAGGGAAAATATTGACTTAAGCTGGAAGAAGGAAAATTCAAATTACACTTCAGAAAACAGCTTTCTCTGTGCACAGACAGCACAAAAGGTAGAGAGCTTGGAGGTGGTGTGGCGCCATCATCTTGGATGCCCGTACCACCTGGTTAGACAAGCGTGCCAGAGCTGATCTTCCCTGGGGACAGCAGCGTGAGGCAGAGAAACTCCCTGCCTACCTTTCTACAGTTCTGTTAACTTTGTACAGCTGAAGCTGGGATTCAAAGAAGGGTCTTTCTTTAAGGAACGCCTGAGACCCTGCATGTATTTCTGTCTCCTCCTATTATAAAAGAGTACAGCGATTCACCTCCCCTTCCAGTGCAGTGCTTCAGTGGGCCATGCCTGAAATACGCAAGTGTCTCCACCTTGAAAATCTTGAGACTAACAGAGCCAGGCCTGTACGCTGCAACCAAGGAACAAATAAGCTTTCTTAATATGCCACGAGCTGGAACACCAGAGTGCCAACCACTGCTATACCTTGCACACAATATGTAAATCCAAAATGCAAAACCAATCAGAAGTATGTTTAGTGACCTCCCGGTATGTGCTGCCGGTGGACCTCTGCTGGCTCTCCTTTTTGGTCTCACCTCATCCTGCCTGTGTGCAACACTGTACAAGGGGCAGGGGAGGAAGCTTGATGTCCACCATATCCATATCTTTGGATCAAAAATGCAATTATGGTTGTCAGGTACCTGTAAGATAAACAGGTGGAAAGAAAAAGCTCAGAGAAGCAAAGCAATTTACTGCCTGATTTTAGCCTGAAACTAGAACCAATAGAGGCACTTATCCTACTTGTTAAATAATCATATCTGGCCTTACAGAACATACTAAAGCCGTTCCTGAAAGGAGTGATAAAACTGTGAATTGTGAATTGTTTAGGTCATAGAATTCAGCCAGGAGGAAGCAGGTCCCCAGCTGATAGTAAGCACTCATAAGAAATGCCTGGCAGTGTCTTCAACTGGCATTTCATGAAAGGATCAAGACCTTAACACATTACAGAAGCCCTTCCCCTCACACCCTGGCCATATTTGAACACAGAAGATCACAGACTTTTCTCAAATTGGCCTTTATCCACCATTTCTGTTTGTTTTGCCATTATTTACTCACAGTTGTTATTTATTGTCCCAAACTGTTTTGCTTGTGAACTGGACTGCCCTGACTTCCCAAGTATGATGGGTAGTGGCTTAGCAACTCCATTCATGAGTTCCCTCAGGACCCATGGGTGCATCTCATCCCATCACTTGTACACCTTCAGGTTCGTTAGACTGCCTAGCACTGCACTTGTACTCTAGAAAAAAACATCCTTAATCCTTAAAGTCTTGTCTAAAAGTGTGAATTTTCTTGAACATGAAACCCCACGGTCAGGCAATTGTACAGTCCTGTACACAGTCTTTTTTTTTTTTTCTATGTCCACATGCAAATATTAATTCTCTACAGACATCAAGTCAGTCTGGTCACGAAGATTCTTTCCCCGTTAAAGAGTGCTAAAACCATAAAGGATGAAGTGGAGGTACACAAGCTCTTCCTTCTGCTAAGGACAGGCCAAAGACATGCTGCACTGCTGCCATGGCAACACGCAACTTGGAGATGTGACAAAGAACAGGAAGAGGTCTAGAGGAGTGTCCCACCCCACCAGCCCCATGTCTACCTTAGGGAATCAGAAATCAATTAACCTTTCATCTTGCTCTGCAGACCAGTTAGGCATTACTGAAGGTGGTGAAAATAACAAAGTCGAAGTTGAGTGTAATCCTGTAATCCTCTGTGAGTCAGACTCAAAACCCTTCTTGACAAATCATGAAGTTCCTTTCCTACTTTGAATTCACTGTGCTAATTAATCCGTCATTCCACAGCTTTTGTGCAATCTCAAAATTTCTACCCACTAAAATAAGAAAAAAGGCTTGCCCCAAGCTGAAAGCACTTTTATGAACTGTAGCTTCCACCGTGCTTCCTCATGCACTGAAATGTGAGGAGCACTGAAATCGTGGGGGGCAAACACTGACCTTGCCTCCGTTGGTTTGCCAGGGCACAGGATGACCTCAGTGCAAGGCCTTCAACTCTGGAATTTATACTTTCTGTTTTCTGATGGGCAAGCCTCCTCACATCTGCTGGCCTTCTGTGCACATTGCAACATCTGTCAGTTCAGAACTGCTTAAAAAAACCCATCCTGTCCTTTCCCAATCCTCTTCTCTCCATGTATTCCTTAAAATGTGCTGTTTCCTGACACCAACAGATAACCAACAAATGACTATTCCATTCTCAGCTCATCCAGGCTCTTATAGCCAGCAGCTCTTACAGATGAATTTCTTATGAATGTCTTCAAGGCCAGGCTGGATGTGGCTTTGAGCAACCTAGTCTAGTGCAAGGTGTCCCTGCCCATGGCAGGGGGGTTGGAACTAGATGATCTTTAAGGTCCCTTCCAACCCAAACCATTCTATGATTCTATGATTATGTTTGATTAACTTAATTCTGGATCATCACAAAATAGGTTAGCTAAACCCTCTGTGTGATATTTGCAAGGTACCCTCAATAAACTGCCATTTTCAGGATGTTCCCAATTGCTGTGGTTTAACTCTGGCCAGCTAAATGCCACAAAGCCGCTCTCACAGGTGTCCCCCCTCCCCTTCCTCCAGCAGAGTGGGAGAATTGG
>NW_010226023.1:0-20417 GCF_000690775.1 Eurypyga helias
GTGAGTTTCCAGACGTTCATCACTTGAACCGCGTTACGCCGAGATAGATCTGTGTTAGTGACCCTCAGAGACCTGGATTTAATATGGAAAACTTCTCCCTCGTCAGGCTTGTTACGTTGGTTTGAAACATGAAAATACAGAAGAGACCTTAGGTCTCCAGTGCTTTCCTCGAGACGCTGGCTTCCACCCCGCGAGTCACTAGCAGCACCCAGTGGCCGCAATAAATTAAACAGGAGATTCTTCAGGTTGATCACGGGAATGAAACCCAGGGGAAAAAATCAGTTTCTACACAATGTCAATCAGCTTATTTACAGGATTAGCTTGACCTACAGCAGCACCAGCATTACACTGATTATTTCTGTAATCCAAGGAACTTCTCCTGCCTGCCTCAACCTGGATGCAGCCCAGGGGCACCTCACGTAGCCAGAGCCTGTTGCCATCAGCACACCCATTGCTACAGCGATCCAGGCCCGGTAGCAGGAACCTACGTTTTCCGTGGGCTGGAGAGCACGGGGAGTTTCCCAGAAGCAGCGTACCATGTGCACGTGACATGCAGGAGCACATCCTGGGGGACGGGTGCTCACATGGCCCAAGAGTAACTAATTCCAGCCAGCAACACCCCAGAGAGACACTGTGCTGCTACGCCAGTTCAGACAGGGGAACAGAGCAGAACTCAGAGCCATCGAAGAGCTATTCCTCCGACTGGAGATCCATTCCTCCCGCCCACTCCTTTTCTGACAGCTTCTCAGGGCGCAAAATGCCCAGTACAGCCGGGATGAGTGGAATATCGAAAACCAGATTAAAACATAGGACAGATGAAGCAGACAGAAATCCCCCCAAATTTCCAGCTCCTGTAGCAACTGCTTTCTACGACAAGAAGGAAAAGAAACTAAAGCAAAGGGAACATACAGATACTTTTATTGCTCACCTTTTGTACAACAGCACACCTTCAGCCATTTTCTTTCACAGCTTGACAACGTTTATGTACACAAAAAACCCAGCAAGAAGCATTATGTGGCTTTCAGTAAAGAAAAAAACAAACCAAACATCAGAACATCAAACTCAGCCAGGCTTTGTTTTCTGCAGCAATAATAAAAGGGCTTCCTCCAGGCAGGAACTAATCTTCCCAGGCCGTAGTGCATTTCTTTAAAAAGACAACCCCCAAAACAAATTGCCCTAGGTTTGCTGAGCCAGTGGTATTAACTTGCAAATAAACTAAATTTCAGTTTGTCATTTCTTCTAATTGATTTCAAGTAAGAGTTAGGTTTGGAGGAGGAGCAACTTGTTTTGGATGGATGCAGGTCAGTTGGAATTGCTACACCTAACTACAGGCCTACGCACACTACCGGTTCACAATTTAGCTTAGTTTTAAATGATCTCTGCAGATTTTGGCGGCGGTCAGTCTTCAGTTGAGCAGGTGGGAGAACTCGTTTTAGCGGGAGATAAGGCTACCAGACATGGCATCCACAGTAGAGCTCATCTAATAGAGAAGAATCCCGTCTGTCAGAGCGCGTTCGCCGTGCGTCTGCGCACGTGTAGCATCTCTGTGACTAAACCCAGAGGCCAGCAAGCCAAAAAGCCTCAGAGCTGGTTTTAGAATATGTAACTGAACAATGATTAGGGGGAAAAACAAATGCAGAAGTTCTGCTGCGTATTGCAAGAGACAGGTTTGACCAGACAGGTTTTTGATGTTTCTCTAAATTGAAGCAGAAGGCGAACGCAGCAGGCAGTTTCAGAACGAGAGGGTTTTGAACAGAAGGAACTAGTCCAGCACGGACAAAGCATTAGTTCGTGTGTAGGGTGCAGCGGGGAGTGATGCTGCGTTTCACTCAGACAGGTCGGAGTGATGGGGGGAGGTCTACAGAAAGCTGTACTTTCCTCAACGCAAAACATCCCACCCAGAGAGATTCTACCTGCCGCGTACGAACCTGCACGTGATTAAGCCAGGCCTCCGAAACCAGGTTTCTATTACGTGAGCTCTGCTGAAGCAAAAGGTTTTAGCAGCCTCAGCTCGTGAAGTGTCTTCCTTGTCCAAAGCCAGACTGATTATACTGGTAACCTCCATGCTGGAAGTGCTGCTCAAACTGCCCCCCTTGATTAAAGTTCTGTCCACCTCTGCCCCCCCAGCCTCCTCCTTGGCCTCCACGGCCACCACGACCGCCACGGCCACCTCTCCCTCCTCCGCGCCCACCCCCTCGGTCACTGTGGGACCCACCATCTTGGTATCTGTTATCTTGCTGGTAGCCGCCGCCACCCCCCCCTTGGTAGCCACTTCCCGACTATGAAGACGACTCGTAGCCGCCCTTGGTAGCCGCCGCCACCGCCGTGGTAGCCACCCGTTTGAAAACCTGCATCTCTGTAGTTGTTCTCCCTGTAGCTGCCATCCTGGTAGCCACCACCTCCACCGTCTGTCCAACCTCCTTGAAGCTTGTTTCCTCTTCCGCCTCCTCTGCTGCCATGATCATAACCACCACGTCCTCCTCGGCCCCCTCGATCGTGGCTGCCTTGGTCATGACCTCCTCGCCCGCCGTACGACGAGTCGTAGCCTCCCCTTCCTCCTCGGTCGTGACCCCCGTGGTCATAACCTCCTCGCCCTCCGTACGAAGATTCGTAGCCACCTCTTCCTCCCCTGCCGCCGCCTTGTTGCGGACCCCCCTCCGGTCTCTTCTGCCACGGCGGCATCTCAGGAGGCGGCGGTTCGATTTCGTTGGGCCTTCCTCCTCTGTCGGGCACTCTGCCCATTAGCACCTGCAAAGGGAACGGGAGAATGGCCGTGGGAGCTGTAACACCTCGCAGAAGAGTCACATCCACCAACACGCACCACAAACGGCAGCCGCTCGAGGGTTCTGACACCCAGGGGATTTCATCACGGCAAACTCTGGTCTGTTTGGATGCGACAGACCACTGTCTCCAATTAATCAGGGATTACTCTAGTGCTCCAAGCACTTCTACCAAGAGAAGCCAGGAGACCTGGGATTTTTGTTCCAACAGCAGGCACAGCAGCAGAGGCAGCATCAATAGTCTTTCACTAAACCGCTTGAGTGTGCATTGGTAAACAGGCGCAGTGCAACACAGCCCCTCTCCTGCCCAGTGCTCTGAACTGCTGTAGAAGCCATTGGCTCGGCAAACGAAGCACGACGGCTTGTATTTTTCAGTAAGGGCACGCAAAAACGTACACACCAACGAAGAGGTGTCAGACAGCACTGATCAGAGCCTTGCTTGGCTCCGGAGTCTTCAGCCATCTAGGGATGCTGTGACATTAGGAATTTAGCAAGACTTAAAACAGGACAGGACATTCACACCGCTTCAACTTTTCACACCACGTAACAGAAAAACCTGAATGGAAACAGGCTGCTTTGTTACTGCATGTAACATGCCCTGGAAAACATTTAATATGGATAATGGGGATAAGGTAACCGAATACGTAGCAGCAGCAGGGCAGTGTTGCCTTCCTAGTCAAACATACATATGGTCTGATGATCGTCACACCTGTCTTCCCACTTAGTTTCTTATATTCCATGCTCCATCTACATTAAAAAGGTGCAAAAATCATTTAGGGGTGGAGGGGGGTGTGGTCAAATGAGCACACCACCGCTCTATTCTAATTAATTGGGACTTTACACGAAATACAGTTGGTACCCAGGAGAAAAGCATGCGTGGACACCCACTAATTTTAAAGTTCCAACTGTACATAGCTACTGAGCTTCAAAAGTTCGGCACGTGCTTTTGTGAGCCTATCACTCCTGTAAAATCGTAACTTTGGAAACAAGGTAAGTTGCTTAGTCTAAATCACATCCCTACTATGTCCTTACTGAAACCGCACACTTGACTCCGCGCAAATGAAACTACACACATCTCCGTGTACACGGGGGAATCTGTGACATCCTTGCTTTGTGACGTTAATACCCTGTATTTACACAGAGCAAAATACAGTCACCGTGTAGGTGTTAGGGTAGACGCAGTGACAGAGCTAGGCAGCAGCAGCGTAATGAGATCAGTAATTCTGGTCACACAGGGCAGGCCTACTCCCACTGAAAGCAACACGGTATTTCAGCAATTTTTTACTGCCCCTAAGAAGGGGCACTCTGAACCTAAACAGGCAGAATTGCAGTTCCCATAATGCACTGATGCATGGAGTACACCAAGTTTCTTACTCTTTATTTCCAAATGCCACTTACAATCCTAAAAGAAGTAGGATTTATTACTACATTCAATTTACTTAAATATTCATAACAGAATGTGGTGGTGCATTTCCCACTCACCCTCGGTTTCTAGGCCACTCTACAGCCTAAGGAGTCACATACAGCCTTAGCCATTGTGCAGCAAGTTCGGTGGTTAAGCCTTCCCTGACCATATCAACCATCGTGCCAAGAGCTCAGTTGCCTGACCAGGGTGTGTACCAGGAATTCAACCACCTGGCCATAGAAGAAGCAAGAATGGAATAACTAATCATTCCTGGACAACCCAGAGACTTGGGCAATTTGGTACCACCAATTACTGACATTCTAAGTCACCAATCCAAGTTGTGGCCAAAGTGGAAAGCTACTGATGCCTGTAGTCAATTATCTTGTGACCCTATAAACAGTGGTTCCAAGAATCACAGCATCACAGACGGGTTTGGGTTGGAAGGGACCTTAAAGCCCATCTAGTTCCACCCCCCCTGCCATGGGCAGGGACACCTTCCACTAGACCACGGTGCTCAAAGCCTCATCCAGCCTGGCCTTGAACACTTCCAGGGCTGGGGCATCCACAGCTTCTCTGGGCAACCTCTTCCAGTGCCTCACCACCCTCTCCGGTAAGAACTTCTTCCTGATATCCAATCTAAACCTCGCCACTTTCAATTTAAACCCGTTACCCCTTGTCCTGTCACTACAGGCCCTTGTACAAAGTCTCCCCCAGCTTCCAGGGTCCAAGAAAGACCCTTCGAGTTCTCCTGGACTTCAGTGAGCTGTGCCCAACATCTCCCTCTGAGTGGGGCACCGCTTGGAGTTCACAAACTCTCAAGTCTCTGAAATCAGAGAACTGCCAACGCAACTTGGGCTGAAAACCTTCTTGAGGCTCAACCCTTCGCCCGTTGAGAGATGCAGCGGTATCTGACATGAATATTTTCACTAAACTCAAGGGGGAATTTTAACAGGTACTTCTGTGTATATATACACACACACACACATATATATATGCATAGATACATATACACACACATCTGTGTCTGTATCTGTCTGTGTGCCATACGCATGCAACTTCATGTCGATACCTTTGTTAAGTCTTTGATTAAGTTACTGTGCTGATAGCTAAGTTTGGCTGGGAATTATATAATCTGTGTGATATATCCGAATAGCGTTAAGGAATTCTGAACTGCTGATATTCCAAATTGCTGCTGTCCCAAAGTTTTGCACGAAGCACAAAACCCAACACACTGCAAACCCTTTCCCTAATTCCTTAGGCATACACCGTTGAGCAGGTCTGGGACTAGGAGTGGATTCAGTCACACCCAGACTCCTCTTTGGGAGGTTTAGAAAGTAAGAGGTTCCACTCTGAACCTCGTGACCCAATGGAGGAAATTTTGTTGCCTCTCTTCCTAATCCATATTGCAGCAACCCAATTCTGACATGATTTCTCTGACTCTGTAAGTCATTTTCAATTTGCATATATACCATTGTAATCCACTGCTAGTTTGATTTCACTTTTGTATGCTTTTCCACATCGAATTAGTAGTGGAGTGGACCTTGCCATCGAATTCTGTTAAGTTGCACTTTTCCCAAGTTCATATTAAAACAGCTTTTTCCCCCTAGTATTTGTGACACTGATCTTTAAGTGGCCTAAACCAATCATCTTCCCTGTCGTGACACAGAACAAGTCATCTGTCGCCAAAGGTACCTTATTAATGGCACAGGCAGTCTTCTCTCGGATGGATCCACTGCTTGTTCTCACGATCTTTGACAGATCCTGCCGAGCTGCTAATAGATTTGCAACGGAAATAGTGCACTTAGTAGATAAGAGGGCACGTTTTGGCTGGTAAACCTTAGCCAGTTTTTCTGTTTGACTCTGTTGGAGAGAAGAAAAACAAATCCCAGTCAGCTAAAGTAGTAAGAAAGCAATGGGACACCTCATCAAAAGAATCAAAGCAACACCAAAGAACAAAAAACTACTGCGAATTGAACAAAAATTAAAATAGAAACGGTGAGAACCACTTTGTAACTAAGAATCACTGCAACAAAGCTGGCATTTGTCAAATTAATTTCTTAAGTAATATAGGAAACACTATTGTGACTGAACTGACAAGATACTGAGCTTCTGACGGTGTTAAGATTAATTATATATACACGCAGAACGTTTTACTTTCAGGCAAACACAGAAGTGTGTCATACGGTTACACGGATTACTGATGATAGCTAAAAGATACCGGAGGTGAAACACATCTGTGTCCAGCCTCCAGACCGCCTCTTGCGCCTGCACCCCGACCCACACCCGTTCCAGTTAGGCTGGCATCACCCTGGCTCCAACACAGCGTCAGCAGAAGAGGGCTGTGCTAACTCCTTCACACTCTTCATTCCAGCCGGCTTCTTCACAGAGGCAGGCCGCCCCGCGGTACTGGCAGAACAAAAGCTCTCAAGTGCTCATTCTAATTCAGTCCTTTCTCTAGTGGCGCCCAAGCTAGAAACGGGATCCTTACACATCAACTTTGCCCTGCACGCCATCTCTCTTCCCCAGCTGCCTGTCGACATTAACCACACTGGCTTTTCTGAACACCTCAAAAGTGTGAAAGCAGCGCTCCAACCGACAGACACAACCAGCCATGAGTTACATCTGCCTTCAGTTATCAGCGGGGCGTAACGCGGTGATGCAGGTGGGATAAACCAGATTGCAATCCGTACACAGGCAAAAGGGCTGCTTTTTGTCTGGAGCCCAGATGACCACCGTGGGACAGGCAAACAAGGTTCTCCAACACATCTCTGGAGAGGGCAAGAGCTTAGGGGCAAATTTTAAAATACTAAAATCCTATTTTCCATCTAAAGGCAGAAAACCGGAACTGGGAAGAATTGAGAGCATGTACTTCCAAGTGACTCAGTGATAAGTTTTTAGAACCAAAAGCTTCTGCTTTCAAATTGCAAACTCAACAGGGTTTATTCAAAACGAAGGAAAACGCACACGTCATTTACCTGGCGCTGCCTAAAGACAAGAGCAGCAACAGTGTTCACCAGAGCAGCAGTAAGCTTTTCCCTGGCAAGTCTGACTGAGCTCCGAGCACAGTATTTTGGTGCTATAGTATTCTTCTTCTACGTGAAACTTGAAAATTTTCATTTTAAAAACCCCTTAATTATAGGCTATGAAGTTTTTACTGGTGTTTCTACTATCTGGAGAAATAACTATTTAGTTGTACTACCGTATTCTGATTCTTTTAATTTTAAAATTTAAAGAACTCCTTACCGTCATTTATTAAAACATTGCTAATAGTTACTGTCAAAACAAACCGTACTCCAGACACGCAATACTATAGCCACACTCTCCAATTTTGTATCGCCATGGTCCTAAAAGATTTAAATTTGCATTTCAATAGATGTAAATTCATATATACAATTTGTGGGTTTTGTGAAAGGATTCCACGTAGCCAGTCAAGGTCAAAAACATCTGAGAATTCTCCTAGAAAAAAACCCCCAAAGATACATGGATTTGGATGCCAAAGCTCTAACACAATTAGAATTGCCTGGGTTTTAACCCAATCCATAGTTTTGCTCATTTTCATTCACTATTAAAACATTCAATCAGATAGTTCTTCAATCTTCTACTAAACAACCTGAAGAACACAAGTTTAAGAGATAGAACACCAGTAGAATTCCTACTCAGGTGATGAAAGAGTAAAGGGGAAAGGTCATAGTTCATTATTAAAAGACAGTTGTTTTTTGATTAAATCGTTTATTAAGAAAAAACACTTGATGATTCACGTGTCACAGTTCAGCACTAATAACTCTGTCTCAAACGCTGCCAGCAGCATAATTAACAGCATGTCAGCAGATCTGGTTTAGTCCTAGAAAATAAATGATATGCACTGGTTTTTTTAAATCTTGTCGTTCCTTTTTCACTAGGAAATAGGGAAACCATGTAATTATTTTTAAGAGCAGAATATATATCACATACTCAGAGAGAAGAGACATCATGTCGCAGCCACTTGCACGGCTCAAAGACGAAAGCAGCACATAAAACACCACCCTGCCTACCCGGTAAGAACTGGTTAGTGCCCTACCAGCTTCTCACGTGCATCTGTGGAGCTGCACTTGCAGAGGCACTTTGAGTTAAGGAAATCTGATCGCTGTGGACAGCACAAAGCTAAGGGATGGTCAGCAGTAAGATGCGCTTCTCTACCATCACACCGACGTAGCACTTAATGATTGACATCACCATACTCTGAAGGTAAATTGTTGGATCAGTAATCTCTTACTACCTTTTTCTAGTGGCCTATTTAACTGCATATTTTGGCTTTGGTTTGTAGTTACAGTCTATCTTCTCAATTTACATACTGTTTTAAACTCTGACAAATCAGTTTTAAGTAAAATATTTTTAGTCATCCTACATTATCATGAACTTCTCCATAAACTCAAGCCAAAACCAGACAACTCCTGTGGTTGTTTCTCACTCGTGAACAATTACACAATTAAGCAGTTCTCCAGAGATACTTATTTTAGAGCATTACCATCAACCAGGACTTCAGGGCAAGTTGGTCGTACCTTAGCTCTGTCTGACCAGCCAAAGGACTGCACAGTAACATCCAAACGCTTGACTAACAGTTTTCTTCGGACTTCGTATTCGTTGACTATGGCTTGATTCATTGCTTCAATTTTTTCCTGAAACAAAGATATGCAGAAATAACCTATAGATTATATGCAAAATGTTTCTAGTTAAGATAATAAACAATGTGGATGGAAGAGAGTAAGACACAGGGATAGCAAGCAGGGCTTAAGCCTGCAATTATCTACCTTGCCAACACTATTTTCCTGAAGGCTCCAAAGCTCCGTTATCCTCACATTCAGCTTTCTACCATCATAACATGCCCTGCTGAGAGGCATTTCTCAACACCCACCCAGGGAGAGAAGCAGAAGTGAGAAAACACTACACGCAACAAGCTGAAGGTGATGCATGGACACCCCTAAGTCCTAGGGACCAGGGTGTCCTTGCCTTTTTAAAAAGCAGTAAGCTTAAAGACAAAGGTAGAGCAAAGAGAGGACTAGAAGTAAGTACTGTAAGATGATCTTGATTAAAGCACAATCTGCATATGACAACAAAGTGCCCTACAGGGAAAAGCCACCACTAGAAACACACCCAGTAGCAGACAGTGGTCTAGTTAGAGCAACAGTTGGGCTATGCACCATTAAGGAATAGGTTATGTATTGACTGAAGACTGGCTGAAAGAAGGTGTTTCAGCCTCCACAGTGCAAGCCCTGGAGGAAGCAGACTGTTGGGAGCAGATGACCTTCAACCTTAAGCAAGAGACACAAGAGACTCACAGCTGTAGCTTTGTGCTGGTGCAGCAGCAATATCTAACCCAGGCACCACCCTAGAACAGCAGGTGAGATTGTGGGTCTGCCATGTGGGTGTACAGCCTCTCCCAGCTTCCACCTGCACACTCACTGCTTCTTGGAAAAGAGACTATGAAGGAAGCAGACTACTCCAACAGGACAGAAAGATAGGAGGAAATTATGAGAAGACCCACAGGTTAGCTGGAAAGAAGCCACAAGAGGGGCTGTGACACCATCTCGGTGAGGCGGCAGGACAGGAAGGCATAAGCTACCACACAAGCACGCATGTCAGGGCCACCACTGTAAATCCTCTTTATTTTGGAAATCTTTTGCCTGCACCTGGACATACAAATTCATGAGCCTAAAATCTTATCAGTTACTGAACACTTATTGTACCAACATATATGTAAAATACTGCAAGAAACAGTTTTCTCATCTTCAGAAAGAGATGAGAAAAATAATTTTGCAACATTACACACGGAATCAAGATCAATACTTTATACACCTGAAAATGGGAAATGGGCTGTAATACCTGCAACTACTTACCCAGTGAGCTGGTCCCAGTTGTTTCTTCAATAAAGGTTTGCCAACATGATTAGGTGGAACCTTTGCTAGGGTTTCCTTCAGCTGTTAGGAGACAGATAAAAATATAAGCATTGGCTAAATAAAAGAAAAAAAAAAAGAGCTTTTCAAATTTCAAGAGAGGACTCTTGGACAGTCACAGGCATGACAGAGCAACCTCCAGTATCAAGTATTTTTCTCTGGGACAGAGACCGAAGCACACTTCTTTTGGAAAGCAACCATATTTGTATTTTTGGTAGCCTTGGCTATAATTATTTAAAAACTATGGGACTATAGAGTAGTTAAAATTGAGAGATTCCATGAGGTACAGGTCCCCTTGAAAAGGGAGGGATTATTCTGCACAAGAGCTCTCCTTAATTCAGAAAAAAACCCACACTTGCATCAAAAAGGTTGTATTAAGAGTATGTGAGATGTGAGACAATCGAAAGAAGGACCCCTTTTTACAATCAGAAGGAGAAAATCTTCAATATGAAAATCTAACTTGCAGTTTAAAAGTTTGGGCACAACTTAGGCTATCTTTCCCATCGCAAAATTTCCGAGGACATCAGGGGGAAGAAATGGGAGTAGCAGCGACAAAAACTTGGATCAAAGCAGGCTGCAGTTATGAAACTTCCCTTTCCTACTGCCGCAAACCACACTTTTCAACTTCCTTGGCTCCAGCAATCATTCCAGCAGTTGACTTAATACAGGGAGTGACCTGGTTTTCCAAAGGTGTTGAGCCCAACTTTACGACTTTAAACCCAAGTGCTTTCAGAACAGCAAAGGTAGCAGTTCATTCAAGTATCAGCAGGGTTTTTTGTTTGTTTTAAACATGGAGGATCATTAATAGAGTCAATTATACAAAGATCCTACTCCCAACTGTACTACGTGTGTGCAAAGAAAAAGGTAGTTTGATTTTCATATGCTAGATCAGAATAATGCCACTCTAAGACTCTATTTTCAAAACAAGACAACTTTAGGGTGATCTCTTGTTATAGCTATCATCTTACAGTCCAGTAAAATTTTCGTTCTGGTATTTAAGTTTTCAAATTTTGCTCACATGTGCGAGGTATTTTCATTTACAAAGTGAAAAAAGTTTTTTTCAGTTATTAGCCACCTTTACTTTCTCCTTCTCAACTACTACCAACATCTGAAGTGTTCAGACTGTTATGATTTCTAAAAAAAACTCCATAGGTTAGAAATTCCTGATGTATTTTATTAAGCTATAAGGACTGTTCAGGGATTCCCCCCCCGCCCCCTTGTATAACCACCTATGGATATAAATCATTGGGATACCATTCATTTAACCTTGCAAGACCATGTAAAAAGAAAAGTCAATTAGTAAAACATAACAGAATTCCCAGATTAAAAAGATTTTGATCTACTTCTGTATTTTTATAGAGCCTCTTTCAAAGCTTGCTAGCATTGTTCATTGTTATATTTTCTACCTTTTACAACAAATGGAAGCACAGATTTTTTTAATGTATCTTAACTATCTAATGACTGTGGCAATGCCAAAACCAGAAAACTAACTGCTTCCATTCTACACCTTGGACTTCTGTTGGAAAACCATCCTCCTCTTCTTAAACAGGTCAGTCAAAACCAATTCTTTGCAAAGAAATGAAGCAATTATTCTCAGTTGCTTGGACCTATTTAGGTACAATGCAACTAAAAGGTTAGTCAAAAAACTTGTCTGAAAGTATTTTGGGGAGCTTTGTAACCGTATCTGTTCTGCTCTCCCCTATCCTGCAAGTAATTGAATGTAACAAAAACTTTCTGTCCCCCAACTGTCTGTGCACTGGACAGTCCATTCCACTTCATTTCTCTGCTTTATAAAAATTACTCAGACAAAAGTAAATATCTTTAAAAAAACCCACAACCACCTGAGGAACACATACATGTATATGAACAAAAATAAATGGAACCACGGGAACTGATGAAGACTTAGGGAAAAGGTGTAACTGAAGTCAAATTTACAATTCCCTTTATCCTAAACACTTTTAAAACAGGAGATTCCTGTAAAAAAAATGCTTAGGTGTATTTCTTGGAATACATTTCTCCTTAACACTCTCCCTGAGGCCTGATCTCAGCATTTTCCATGTCTTCTGCAACAGGTGATGACATTAAAACCTAGAGCAGAGTAGGAAATACCTCACCCCGGAAGGCAATGGCAGCAGTAGTCCCTGACCTCGTGCCTTGGCGTGGAAAAAGCCTTTGAACTAATCTTCAAAATCCTGACTCTTGGCATGTTCAGTAAACTGTATTAACTCTTCTTCACAATTCAAACACTGGAGTTTCACAGAAGGCAAATCTCTCCCTGGTAGCAGAACTATTTTCCATCAAAACAGTAACATCATAAATATTCTAGTTTTGTTCCTTTGGATCTTACTTTTTTTTCAATTCCACTGAAGAACTGGAACATCGTTATGTTGGCTGGAGGCTTGGACATGCCTAAAGCAATACATATGCCTTTTAGCTCCTGAAAGACTTCACTGCCACCTCCTTCCTGTGCTTTTTTAGGAGGGGCATTCACACACAGCATTCTGGCAGCTTCCAGTTCTGAGATGAGGTATGCTGGGGTAAGAAAAATTAGATTTCAGCATCAGATATAGCCGAGTTAAATTATTTTAGAACCACTGAGAACTCTAGTGCTTACAATCAACAAATGTGCAAATGGACTGCTTTAGAAAGAGTGAGGCCCATCATTCTGGTATCCACAGAACGCTCACATTTCTAATCGTCACTGAGCCCAGCGCTAGAAACGCAACCAACAGGGGAAAGGTTTAGTACAACTAATTAAAGCCTGGAAAAAGTCCCTATGATTCCGACAGGTATTAATCACAGAGTTCAACAGAGCACGGCTCTTTTCCTTCAGGCTTTGCCCAGCAAAGACAGGAGACTAGGAACATGGAAATAAGCAGGATGAGGGACTGGGATATGCACTTTAAACTACACAAGCAAGCATTCCTTAAAGCTCTAGGAAGCAAAGCAAGAAGTGAGTAAAGTGAAATATTGGACAAATCTCTACTTCCCCAGGCAAGATGCAGAGTGGAAAAATAAACCCCCTTTCAAAAGTACTATTGAGAACTCAGGTTTGTAACAATTCCAGAAGGGAGAAACAGAAGCTAGAATACCTGCAGTGCTGTTCAAAACCAGAACTGCAAGAGCCTACCACCACATTATAACTTTTTTATCAAAACAAACAAAAAAATTAAAATCACGTCTTCTGAACATGGTATACACCAAAAATTTTAGCTTTCGGTGTCTGTTAGTGACATAAATTTAGCACACAGCCTTCGCTTGCAGTCGTCACAACTTTAAAGTTTGCCTTGAAAGAAAAAACCCACATGTTTAACAATACTTTTATCATGAATCACACTGGGTGACCGTAACAGTAACATAAACAATTATTTCTAAAAATAAGGACTGAAAAATAGATACCGCACTGACAAAGACAGACTTGCGAGCAGGGATGTAAACCCACGGCTATACAAAAGCAGCTTACTACCTATAAAATTGGGACAGATCAAAAGATTAAGAACAAAGCATTCTAATGATCTCTAGAATTTCTTCTTGATCTCTAGAATGTCTTCTGCTAAAGACACAGAACACCTTATAAATCATACAATTCTTAAAACATGTAAAGCAGCGAAGAATTCTTTGTAAGTTCTTTCAACGGTACTATATACAGATTTCTCTCATATTCCACTTTCAATTGTTTACACCCCGTTAGGACCTCCTGAAAAAGAAACTAGCAGAATTTTGTTTCAAGAATTTAGAGATGACATTCAAGGTACTTTCAACCTTCTCTGACAAAGACTGAAATTTTAAAGCCTATCACTGTAACACATGAATGTTCACCAGAGAGCGATTCTTTTTTGCAAAGCTTTTCTCAACCAACCTGAAACTCTTGTACTTTTTCCATCTGTGGATGCCAGTTCTTAATATTGTATTCTAGTCATGCTGCACACCCAGACGATCCTAACTACTGACATTTATTTTGTGCTTTCCTCTCCCAGCAATACTGCTACATCTTCCAACTGACATACACTGGGCTGTATTGCATTAAAATGTAAAATTGCCTGGCATTCCATATAAGAGAGTTATTCTGTTTCTCCTGAAAAAAAACTGGTTTTATGCCTCACGTACACTGGGATGCCTAGTACGTTCACTCAAGGTAGGTAAAGCAAGCTATGCAACTATCGTGGTACACAAAAAAAGAGGAGGTTGGCATCTATTCCAATTCCATATTCGACAGCAAGCACAGTATTCCTACCAGATGGAATACCAGAGTTCAGCTTCTGAACATGGCCTTATATTACCAAAACTTACATCACAGAGCACCTCTGGGATAGACTGTGTCACAGACAGGCCAAATTGATTGAATGGCTTGGGTTACAAAGAATGAGCTGAAGGGCAGATTATTTAGCTACCATATACTTTAAATATCTAGTATTTCTAAACATACTTTCAAAAATTCAGATTTAAGTTTTACTACTCCTTTTCTTCTACTGCTGAAATACTCTAATTCATTTCCTGCATCTCAGCTGAGGGCAGAACTCAATTTCTAGTTTGAAAAATTAAAAGAACTGAGGAAGCAAATTAAAATATTAACATTGAATCAGATTAAAATTAGTATTACAATTTCTCACACTTAAATAATTTACGACTGCAAATCAACATCACGTACTTTTTCCAAATTCAAGTACTATTTCTAACATTTCCTAAGCAGGAATAATACCGATTTAGCTACTGAGATCACTGGGTGGGAGAGTAAAGGGACAACATCACCATTGCTACTGCTAACTTCTTTTCAGCCAGCAGAAAGTAACATCGCAGCTATTTACTAAGGGAGGTGATCAAAAAAACTGGGAGCTGGGACAAAACTTTTTTTTTTTTTCACAATTCCAACTGTTTTCAGAGCCTAGGAAAATGCAAGTCTTCTTGCACCTTCCAAGTCATCACAGTGAGGGCTCCAAAATGATGATGCATCTGATATTAGTGGTCAGTTTTATAACCCTTCCAAAAATACATTCAGTGGCTAAATCCTGGCAGAAGTCTTAAAATTATTCCCTCTTTGGAGTACCTTTTGAGAAGTAATAGGACAGGCTTTTTGCTAGTGAATGTGAAAAAGGTTAATACTCCATATATTCTCCACCATATGCTGGCTACAGAGTGACAGGTAAATTTGAGGCCCAGAAGCATAATATTCTGACACTGTAAATTACCTAAAATTAAGAATTGCATTTCCCTGTAACTGTTGTATACATTATGATTCTTGCACAAAACCAGATTTGCTTGCAAGTACCCTTTTAACTTACTAAGCAGCAAGAGACAGTTCTTTCGATTATGAAGGCGTTTTGTCACATCTCCCGATGTTAATGATGCGTACGGGCAGTTCATTTCAGCCAGCAACCCGCTCATTTCGAGCTGAAATTCTTCTGCTTCATTTGGACCTTAGCAGGAAAGGAATAATAATTTGTTTACAGCTAATATAAATACACTTCTGGCTATGATTAGAATGAATTAGCTACTTATAAAAAAAAAGCTGCTTTGCTATTTAACATTAAAACGCTGCTTCTAATGGAAGCCAAATGCATCTCTTGGGTTTCTCAAAGACACAGCACAGTCTAATGGGAGCCATGATATTCCTCGTTATTGCAACATTACATTTCACTGACAGCTTTTCCCACATAAAAAAAAGCTGCTTTGCTCCAATTGCTATTTAACATTAAAACGCTGCTTCTAATGGAAGCCAAATGCATCTCCTGGGTTTCTCAAAGACACAGCACAGTCTAATGGGAGCCATGATATTCCTCGTTATTGCAACATTACATTTCACTGACAGCTTTTCCCACAACAGCCAGCCACTGGCAACTCCTACAATGAAAAGTGACATTAAAAACATCACAGATTTTACAGGGGTATCTTAAGTATCAACTAACTGCTCCCAGCACACATGTATCAGTTCCGATAAAGTAATGAATAATATGGCTTCTGAGCTCTCATGTTTTTACTACTTCTCCCTGTAAGCTCATGTTTGTCAATTGATCTTAATTATTTTTAAAGGATATTGCTATGAAGTAAGTCACGCAAACCAAAGCTTGGACTGATACTTGCATCACAAATCAGCAAAACTAATCTGAATTTGTTCAGCCAAGTTATGCAAGAAATAGTGGTTAATGAGAGGTAATGTTTTTTCTTCTTTTGAAGAGGTACTTCAACCCAAAATGTCTGTTATTTATAAACTCAAGTCACACAAAACGAAGGTAGGACTTGATGGTACTACAGATAGAAACATTTTATCACTACGTTTAGAGAATTTGAAGTAAGTGTTAGAATGCTCCTGGATTGTATTTTTACATAAAACATACAGTAGGAATGTAGAAGAGGTGAGATGCTGTATTGTTACAGAGAAAGAGCCAAATAAACTCAAAGAAAGGCTGGGCATGTCAAAAACAGAGAGAAAGAGAACAGATGTTGAGGTGAAAGGCAGCAATCTTTGGCCACTGAGTAGATGGCAAGTTAAGATCCTAAGGGCATTATAAGTTAATACATTAGTTACTCAGAAGTACAGGTTATCATACCAATTTAACAATTTAATCTGTAGAATGTCGTGACTAATTAACAAAAAATAACATTTTTTGGAAAACTAAGGTTTGCTTTCTCCATCAAAACAATAAACTTTTTTGTTTATCTTAGTGTGTTTCATAAAGAGGGAAAAATACATAGGAAGTACAGAGTTCAGGTAATCAAGAATAAAAAGAAAGGATGGTTACTGCAGTTATGAGAATGTTTTCTTGACCAGTAGGTAGTTCTTACATTAAAATTACAAACAGAAGCATTGAAATAAAAGTATTCTCATTATTTAATTCAAAAAACCCAGTAATTTTCCTTAAGTCCACCCAAGAACTTTAAAAAACTCTGTAGTTGAACAATTAAAAGAAGAATCTAATTTCAGAAGAAAGACTGTTGTATCCTGACTAATATTTCAACCTCTACTGGCTGTTCGCTTGAGGTGGAAATATCCAAAACCTGACAGCATGCAGACAATGTTCCCTGGTACAATGGATTTAGCAATTGTCAGCCCAAATTTTTATGGCATACAAGAACACACATTAAGTGCACGTTTGTGCTAGAGTTATGGCTACTTACTGTTAGTTGCCTGCACGTTTTCCTCTAGTTTACAGAACAGCCGTAACTCAGATACCAACCAAGCACAGAGTTTGGTGAATTCAGGGGAACTGGCTCCACGAGAGACCGCCTGGGCCAGCGCTCCATCATCTAACAATGGACCTTTGTAACTGACAAGTAAAACAAAAGCACAGTTTATTGACATTTGCTGTGATTGCTGTCCTGTGATAGATTTATTTTATGCTGTATACATATGGAGAGCTACACCCTCGTCAGATCTGCAATGCTGAACGTCTGAACTGGTAAGGCTGCTGCACTGAACTGCAAGAAAAAGCATATTGAAAACATCTGAGCAAACCCAGCATTTCTATGCACGTTAGCTTACTGCCAGAGACTGTGTCACAAAACATCATCGTGAAAAGTTTCATCCTGGAAAATGTTATCACGTACTGTGGCAACTTCTCTGCCTCTATCTCTTGAAGATGTTACAATATACCTATCTAGGGCAACTGCCGTTTCAAAGTATCGTTCTTGAGCACTGCTTTACACCATGCTGAATAATTGCTGCTGAACTAGTGCATCTCTCCTGTCATTTCCTGTCACGTATGAGAGGGTTGCCATGCAAAACAAAGCTTTTGAAGCAAATGTTACAAAAGTGATCTGCAAAACAATGTGCTCTTTTGAAAAAAAACTTACCTTCTTAAATGGGCACAAGAAAAATAAATAGACTTAGTTCTTTGCACAAACAAATAAACCCAAAATCAAGCCTACTGTAAGAAAGCATGAGTCTACAGATCAGGTCTTAGAAGACACAGTTTTCAGAACATCTGTGTACCGATACTCCGTTGGGGGAGGAGAAAGTATAGGGAGAAGGCTCTGCTTCTACCTGGTTAATAAGGCAAAGTCAGAGCTTACGAGACTATTTAAGAAAAAAAATGCACAATATTATTTTGATTTATTGCACCCAAAAAAAAGAATCATAGAATCATAGAATGGTTTGGGTGGGAAGGGACCTTAAAGACCATCTAGTTCCAACTCCCCTGCCATGGGCAGGGACACCTTCCACTAGACCAGGTTGCTCAAAGCCTCATCCAGCCTGGCCTTGAACACTTCTAGGGATGGGGCATCCACAGCTTCTCTGGGCAACCTGTTCCAGTGCCTCACCACCCTCTCCGGGAAGAATTTCTTCCTGACATCTAATCTAAACCTCCCTGATTTCAATTTATACCCATTACACCCCTTGGTAATGACATCCAGGAGTGAGCATAATCAACTGAAAACCCTCTTTTGAACTTTCAGGTGAAGTCACACACCATGTCACAGCAACCCCGTCAGTCCAGTCAACCCTGGCAAACCTCAGAAGTAACATTTTAGTTTGCTCTGAGAGGTTTTTTTTTTGTTTTGTTTTTAACTCTCCACACTGTTCTTGTGCTTAACATCACATATAAAGGATTTGGTCTTCATTGTAGCAGCCTGTTACTTCATCCAACCAAAATGAAGAAGCCAAACTCAAAAATAACTTTTACCTCACAGAGCAGTCTGAGCTGGGTTAATCTACTAGCAGGTGGTGGGAAACCAGAATCTGGTGTATTACAACCCTGCTACGTTACCACAGTAGGCCAGACAATTCCAACAGGCTGATCAGAGCAAGTTTAAGTGCCACCCCACAGAGGTTTCAGACCTGCACCTGTATGGGAACATCTGGGACTCAGAACAGAAACATCCAGCTATAATTTCTTTGACAGCTATGACGTCGACTGTGTTACCTCTGATAATTACGGCTTCAGCCACACATCTATTTGGCCAATAATCCAACTTGCAGGTTCCTAACTGCAAGCAGCCTTTTCCCTCCACGCCTGCCAACAGCACATGTTCCAGAGCTACGCTCCTCTTTCGGTAGCGTTATGCTGTCCGGTTTGTTTGGGTTTTTTTTCAGTAGTCCAAACTGACTTCCAAGGGAAGGGGACGCTATTTGAGCGTCTCAAGCACAAATCCAAAAAGAAATAAACAACTCTGACGTGCAATGCTATTAAAAAAAATAATGATCAAGTAATATATTAGAAATGCCTTCAGTATCTGGTTACAAGAAATAAGGTGAACTGTGAAGGATCGTGGAACTACTGCCAAAGCTGAAAACCTCAAACACCCCAGTCCTTCCAGACACAAGGAACGGAAGTCATTTAGCCACATGCAGTCGTCTTCCCAGTTGTTAACAATACTGTTGAAGCTCCGGGTCTTTAGCCCTCCAAATTTTCTTTCCAATCACTGTGCCAATCTCGGTTGATACGACTCATTTTTTTAATCTGCTTTCATTGTCTGCTTTATCTGAGAATGTCAAAAATCTACCGCAACACTTTCTGTCTATGAATACACAGAGAAGGAGCACAAATCACAGCTCCTTCAAACCAGTAATATCCTTTTAAACATACGGCAGAAAAAAAGGGGCCAATCACAGTGTATGCATCATGGCAGAGGCCTTTTCACACTTCAGTTAAGAGAAATACCTGCCAAAACACAAGTCTATTTGTCAAACGTTGGAACTATCATCACTAACTTAGCCTGGAAATTTGATCTTTGTTGGAGCATAATGACGCCATGCACGAAGTGATTTATGGGAACATGGCCAGCGTGAGTAAATACAGCTGTTTGCATAGAACCAGCAGCCGTAAAACCGTACTGACTCTTGTCTGAACTATTAACACTTTACAGATATGTGAGCTTACACCAAGACACATTCTCCTTGCTCTCCTTGCCGTAACATTTACTGACTCTGACAATGTAACAGGTTTAAGCAACAACAGTTTCCTGTGCTATACTGCTTTAAAATAAATAAAATTAAGGAGAAAAAAATACATTCACAGAGATTTTTGTTATTATTTTCCGCTAAATATGAAGCCTAAAAGTTTTCCTCCCCCAGGACTTCTCTTCAAAGGTTTCTTTTTCCCTTCCCCACCCTCAGCTAGGGCCACTCGACTGAAGGGAGGGGTCACCGCTGAGATGGCATCACAAGAATCAAGGATATCCGCACGCAAGAGGAAGCAAAATGTTCGCAAAGGCCACACAGCTCAAAAATCTGCCCGTTCGGCTCGGTGCTCCTCTCAAGCCCAGCCGGCACCATCCCCAGCCGCGCTGCGGAGGCGGCACCTCAGTCTGGCTGAAAAAACAGCGCCCCAGGGGCTGCCTCCGGGCTGCGGCCCTCCGGGGCTGCGC
>NW_010226024.1:0-9249 GCF_000690775.1 Eurypyga helias
GGGGGTGGGGAGTGGGAGTGGTATTTGCAAAACCTTCACTTATTAGAACAAGGCTAAGGAAGTTGCTCATTTAAGTCAAATTTTTGAAGTCAGACTTTGCGTATTTCACTTTTCCTTCTACTTTTGGAGTGGGATGTAAAATTCTTACTGTTTAAATATAAGTACATTTGTTGTAATAGTTCTTCTCCTCCTCTTCATTGGACCAGCCTCAGACTAAATCATGTTTTGTTTAAAAAAAACAGGCTTTTTCTTTAAATATATGACACAAAGAACACTCTTGAAAGAAACGTTTTTGTTATTTGTAGTCATTCTCTGAAATCGATTTCCTTGAGGCGTGTGAGTGAATACCTCCTTCCTGGAGGAGAAGAGAGGAACAAATACCTGTAAGCACAGGTTTGCATATGATTCAGCTCCCGAGGCTTTGAGGGTCCCAATGGTAAGCATGAGTTTGTCCTCTTGTAGACATTCACCCGATTACTGTTCCTCTGAGAGACAGCAGAGAGCACCTAAAAAAAGGCAGCATCACATTTCTGCAAAGTACGTGCTTTTGGAGCACGTACTTGGGTATGCAAAATGTACCTCCCCAGACACTCAGTCCTACCCTGAGCACCGCTCCTGCTGGAAGATGCACATCTTTGACACCACCCGCTCCACCAGGTCAGGTACAAAATGCTGTATCATACCACAATTCCAGAGGGGAAAAAAAAAAAAAGGAAAAACCCAGCAAGAACAGGCATCAGTTCACTTGATGATTGGCTGCAAAGCACTCAGGCACTACAGTGACTAACACAGTGGAGAGGAATAAAATCAGATAATGCTTCCTTCTCCTCTGTATTAACTGCCCTATCTCCCTTCTATAGCATTCTCCAGGGTCTAGGTAAGCTGCCACATTCCAACAGCTCTCTGGGATCCCCTCCAGGCAGTAGGAGGAGAAGACAGTGAAGAAGCCTGCTTTATATACAGCCTACAGGGATCAGGAATAGTGCTCTACCTGGCAGATGCGTGGCTTGCATGACGGGGGGCTGTGCTGGATGTGCAGGGGCAATGAAACCTGGGTTAGAGACAGACACGGGTATTGCTGTACTGCTCACCTATATTGGTAGCATACACCGGATGAACCACATGCAGTGCATAACATTTGCATCAGTGTCTTTCAAATTGAGTTATTCTGGTTTTGTTGGTTTCAGTAGTTTCTAATAGGTTTCCTGCAAATAGAGAAAGAGTGATTTTTTTAATTTACTCTTTCATGAAGCTGATTGCCTCATGTGAACAGCAACACCTGCACTGACCTCCATGTCGTCCCTGGCTCTGTTAAATGTTCCAAGGCTTTGAACCCTCTGATCCATGTGGCTCAGCACAGGTTGGTGTAGATCTGGTCCGGAGATGGAGTAAATGCATTTCTTGCCAAGATTGTTGAGTCACAACTGAGCAGCAGCATGGGATTTCCTTTTAAGGAACATGCGCCTTTCTCCTATTATAGGATAAAACCTAGCGTGCAGCCAAGAGTTATGTAGCTGGAAAAAGCAGGCAGGCAAGTAAGTGCAAGCAATTGTCTTAACTGTAGAACTTCTTGAAAATGAATTTTGAAATACAGCCCACTGATGGGAAATGGCTTGGTATAAACAGCATTACAGGGAACCACAAATTCACTGTCACTCCGTGACTTTTACAGCTTTTTGCTTAGTGTCAGAGTAAACAGGTATATATGCCAGCAGCATCTGGTAAGAAAAGTCTAAGGCTCTCCTCCCTTAACAAAATCTGCAAACAGAATGAAATGAACAAACAAAAACTAATAAAACTACAACCTGAGCTGAAAGAGAACCGTGAAGTGTAAACATCGCAAACCTCAGCTTGCAGTGTTTGCCAGTGGCTGTGCAGTCGAAACTCCTAGTGACTGCAGTATGGATCCTTCTGGAGTCCATCAGGCTAGGTCTCCAGTTACGCTTTATTTCCTGATCAATATTAAAGCAGGATATCCTCTGTGTTTAACTGGTGCTTTAACACAGTAATAATGTGATTTCATATGGGTTTTGGTGATACTGTTATACAAATTTAATGTGTTTATATTCATAATAAAGAGGACCTAAAGTTGTGTTGGGCCTTCTTGGGTCCTACCTAACACAAAGAAGATACATTGTAACTCCCCAGAAAAATGTATTTGAAAATCCGTGGGGAGTAGGCAAGTCTACTAACTTGAAAACCTCTTGTAACAGATTTTGTAGGGACTGGGGTTCTTTTTTTAATAAACGTATGCAAAATCACCTCAGCCCTTCTTACATTAGTCAAGTATTGGAAACAGCCCCCTCCACTCATACACACAAACTAATATTTCTCCTTTCAGCACTGGCATATCCAGACATATAGAATCACAGAATGGTTAGGGTTGGAAGGGTCCTTAAAGATCATCTAGTTCCAACGCCCCTGCCATGGGCAGGGACACCTTCCACTAGATCAGGTTGCTCAAAGCCTCATCCAGCCTGGCCTTGAAGACATCCAGGGATGGGGCATCCACAACATCTCTGGGCAACCTGTTCCAGTGCCTCACCACCCTCTCCGTGAAGAACTTCTTCCTGATATCTAATCTAAACCTCCCTGATTTCAATTTGTACTCGTTACCCCTTGTCCTGTCACTACAGGCTCTTGTAAAAAGTCCTCTCCCAGCACCCTTGTAGGCCCCCTTCAGATACTGGAAAGCTGCAATTGCTCTTCTCCAGGCTGAACAAGCCCAACTCTCTCAGCCTTTCATCACTGGAGTTCATCATAGAGGGACTCAGAAATTGACCAGAATTACTCTAATGCAAAATCGAGATTCCAGCCCTGGTTCATGTACATATGTTCTCCAGGACCTTATCCTGTGTGGTGTTCAGGAATGCATAATGACTTGAGTGGACCTGCATTCAGTTTGTGGAAAGTAAGTTCACTTCTTGAAATAGATATTTTCACATGTGTATATATATTAGATTTTCTTCTTATGTTTCAAGATTATTTGTGGACACTTAGATGGAAACCTCTGGGGAGAATTTTTCAAATTAAGGTTTCTAGAAGTTAAACGCGTACTGATTAATTATATCTGATTTTAAACACAATGAACGGCAGCTCTGTCATTTTGCTTTGCATTATTATGGACAGTTAACCTTCCTGAACTTCTTTGGCAGCACTTACCTATCTGTGAAAGTCAGGAAGCTTCAAAAGCTAATGTTTATATAAATTCATTTCAGTCAGTAATTTCTTATCCTGTTGGGGTTTTTTACTATTATTCAATCTGTCCGGGTAATTTCATCTGCCTTAGCCAGTGTGACAGGATATGAGTGTGATACAGCTAGAAACTAAAAGGATGAAAGACAACAGAAAAGGGTAACAAAATCACCTTAAGGTCAACTGTTGAAATCTTTTAATTTCCTCACTGGAGAGCTCAACCTTAATATATTTTTGATTTTTTTTTTCATTTTATGTGAGATTATGATACAGTTAGTAGGCTACTTGAATACAATATGGAAGTTAATGTCATAAAACTGAGCCAAGTTTATCTTGCACTTTTTTCCAAACTGCCTACTGTTTTCGCACCAATCACCAGAGACGTTGCAGACCAAGAACCTTTAATACACACACAAATATATGAATAAGAACCTTTGATAAACTGTTTCTAAAACTCGTTAAATTGCTTACACTAAATTCAAAGTGAAACACTTAATTTGTTTTCAGTTAATTTTTCCACTTAGCATTTTCCTCTTAGTGAAGCAAAAACACTGTTTCACTTTTGTTTCTACACAGTTTTACTTCTAGTTGACAGTACAAAGTAATAGCCAGTTGTGTTTTTATTCATAGTTCCAGAAAAGAACAAGCAGAGTTTAATTTAAAATCAGAAACATATTTCAGTTTGAAATAAAATTATAAAAATACAAATTGTGCTGATTTTTCAAAAGTGCTAGGTAATTACTGCTCAAATAGTCAGTATGAGAGACTTTGCTTTATCAGTATTTCTGAAAAGGTAAGTTACGTCGGGAAGCATCTAGGTATCAGTGTAGGTACCAAATGTGCACACTGGTGAAATTGTTAACAACAAGACATTTTAGGTTAAAAATAAATTATCAACTATCTTTAGCACAGCTGTTTTGCTTTTGAGTATTTGTTCAATTTCAGTTAAAACTAGCAGAAGCACAAGGGTTCCACAAATAAGTAAATTTCTCTGACTGGATTCAACAAGGTACTGGGCTAGGTGCCTGTGCAAGCCAGCTAAGCAGCACATCTTAGAGAGAGCTCTGTCCCATAGGCCACTACGTCGGTAACACTGCTTTGATTAGTTGTGGGGTCAGACTCTACATAATTAACTAATAACTTTCACTGTTGCTCTGGAGTTAAAAACAACATCAAACCTGTGTTAGTCTCTCTTCTTTTTCTCCTCCTTTATTTCTGAACTCCAGTCACGTCGGTGAGGTCTTTACTTTGTAATTAAAACAGTAGATCAAATTGAGCTGTTTTCGTTTCCTATTTCCAAAAAACCAAAAGGAACCCAGCAGCTATTACGTTTAAAAACATTGGTTCCTCATTCCACTTTTTGTAGCACAATGAAAATAAACCACATATCGGAGCTCTCAGGGAGAGCATTTCAGCATCTAGAAATAGCTTCCACAAACTCTTCGGAGTAGGAAGAATTTCAGACAAGCAGTTCCAGGAAGTGTTCCCTCACACCAAGCCAAACATGCAAAACAGACCATAGAAGTTCTCCCTCAGGTAAAGGGATGTATCAGTAGTTACCAAACTTCCTAACCTGCCTTCTGAGGGATTACAAAAGATACCGCTGAAGTGGTGGTTAACTCAGTGTGATCCTGGCAGGGAGTCACTCCAAAATATGTCTCTCCCGAAGCAAATTTCATGTGAAGGACCAAACCTACTAGACGTGTTCACTTAATGGCTTGAAAGGACACAACTAGTCCTGGCCCACAGAGAAGAAGGAAAGCTGCTTTGCTCCAGTCTTGCTCCATGCGCTAGCCGATGCCGAGCAGTGTTGAACCTGGCATTCCCGGGGCCACACGGTGGCCCTGGCAGCCCTGCTGCCGTACCGCCAGACCTGGGAGGCAAACCCAGCCCTCCAGCGTGAGCCAGGTGAGTCCATCCTTTTTGTATATCCTCTCTCCTGCTGCCTCTGGCACCACACAACTGCATCTGCCATAGGTGTCAGGCCTAGAGCTATCTGCAAACCCAGTTGGAGGAGGTATTTTTGGCCAGCAGAAACTGTGAAAATGGGAGCCAGTTTGTGTAGAAGAGATGCTGCATCAGGCAACAGACATAAAAAAATCTGACCTATGGGTCAGCTACCATTCAGTAAATGGCAGAGGAAGCAAACTGAAAGGATTGCAAAGGAGGCTGCTTTTACTTGGAACAGCCACTTTTCGCCTTCCCCCCAAAAGTGAAACTAACGTATTATGCCACACAAACAGCTTGCGGAGTTTAATGCTTGGCTAGCAGCTGCAGCAACACCAGAGGGAGCAGACTGTCATGCGAGTGGTGGGTGAAGATACTGCGACTGAAATACTTAGCATCTGCATTTCTTGGTTTGTTATATGAGCTAGTGCTGCAAAAATACTCTGGCAAGGGTTGTGAATTTTTTTATTCCCTACAAAATGTTAGTGGGATAAAGAGCAGTATTTTAAAATAGTTTTAAATATTTTCAGTATAAGGAGATAATGGAAACACTAGCAGAGTTACATTTATTTCTTCCATTTTGTGCTTTTGTATCTCTGTGACTTTTTTCCACTTTTTTCCCCCCCTCCTAATTTGTACTTCCTGCCCTGCTTCTCTGTAAAGCAAGGAGTTAAAAAGCAGTATCTAGTCCCCAGAACTTCTACTCTTAAGCCAACACCATCTTGGTGTTGGAAATAGTCTTTGTAGAGCAGTGGTGGACACCTTATATAGTGAAACACAGTCAGAGCTTTCGCCAGTGGAAGGTTAATGAGAGAAAACCCCACAGTATTTCTAAGTAAAAACAACAGCAGGTCTACTGCCTTAGTAGAGGGTCCTAGAAGAATACAGTCTTTCAGCTTCGTAAGAGTAGAGCTGTATGTCAAGATTTTCTCTTGTGCAACCCACAGCCCCAGGACTTTATAAGGACGTGCCCATTGTCTGTTTAGCAGCATGATGCACCAGCAGTTTTTAAAAGCAGTTCAAAAATATTTGAATGCCAATCAGCAAGAAACTTTGATTTTGAATGTTAGTAAATAGTTTGGTTCCTTGCCCAACTTCAAAACTCAGAGGATTCAGGTAGAAGACCATTACTCTTCCTCCATATGTCTGATCCCAATGCAGAGTTCTTTTTCCTTTGAAGTCTTTCATGTGTTACTCAGGGGTGGAAAAATATTGGGTCCCACAGGGCTGTTTAACACTGTGAGAACCAGGAGGAGCTGAAAGCTGACCAAGTGAAGTAAGCACTTGTTTTTAAACAGCAAGTGATTAAATGCTAGAACAAATTCACAAAACTGTGTAATGGAAATACCATCTCTCAGTTTTCCTGGTGAAGACTGGAGGCCCCTATGAAAATTGTAATTTCCCTTGGGGGACAAAGAATGTACTAATATACAGGAGGTAAATTAATTACTCTGTGTAATTAGCAACCCCTTTTTGGTCCTAAACTCTCAGACTTCAAGATGGCAAGCTTTCAAAGAGCCCTCTGAGACAGAAGACATGAGGACAATGCTTTGTTTCCACAACAGGAACTACTAGGGCACATTTAGTCAGAAAAACTCCAATGCAGTATCTATTCGCTTTTCCATTTCATAAGCCCTGCAAGAAAGTCCCTGCAGTGAGGCAGATCAGTGGACAAAAGAAAGGGAAGTTGTCTGGGTGACTTGCCAGGGAGACAGCCTGCAGAGAAACCTGTGTACATGCCAAGGAACAGAGAAGGGAAATTATCTAGCAGCTCAACCCCACAGTTGGGGGGGTAGCAGCTGTTCTTCCAGCTTGCACGATGGAGCTAAAAGGAATAGGGAGAACAGATCAGCAGGGAAGGGGATGTACCACGAAGGAAATCTTTCTCAAGTGAAAATGGCAGGGTGTAATTTTTACAAGAATCTAATGTAGACAAAATAACCCAACAAGTCCTATGAACAAAACATAAAATCCCAAAGGAAAAAAAAAATGCCACCAAAACCAGCAAAAAAAGAGGAAAAACAAGCCAGGGAGATTTGGTCTTGTAGAGCCACAACATGCTTATAGCCCTCATAAGGTGAGGGAAATGTTTGCACAGACCTAAGAATCTGTGGATCTTGATATTTTCTAGTACAGCTCCCTTTTGGATACAAATGAGTCACTTCATTCTTCTGTACCACAGGCAGAAAGGCAGTTCTCCAAAACACAGACATTGGAACAGAGGATAAAAATCCATAAAGCCAAGAATTTCATTACATGAAAGCAAACAACACACCTTTTTGTATTTGTAGGCCTATGTCTTAGCAAAAACAATTCAAATAGTTCATTAATTAATAGCATTGCTCCTGCACAGGAAAAGACATAAGGCAGAGGAAATCAATGAGGGATTTTACTGAAATCTGAAAAGGTGTGAAAACAGAAGTTTCCGTCAAGTTCTTCTATAGCAGCTCCTTCTTCGAAAGCTGGTCCGTGAAGAAAATGCCACAAACATAAAAGCACAGTGAAGTTTTTACTTGTGTTTCAGTCAGGCAAGTGAGGATTGTTGACCATTTCCTGACCATTTCCTTACAGTGTCTCAGCTCCTGTTCCGCAATATCTGAACAAACTGCTCTTTTCTGCGTAAACCTGTGGGTCTGGGGAGGGAAAAGAAGGGCAGTAGATTCTCTAACATTCATCTCCTTGGCTATTAGTTACACCTTCTTCCCATGAACACTTCATATCATAAATTTCAACTCTTAAAAAACACCTGCTTACAATGTTTATTTAACTCGTCAAGCTGAAACAGATGTTCATTCCTTATTCATACTTCGAAACTGAAAATTAAGAAGAAAAACTATTTAGGCAGCTGTCACGTTCTTCCTGCAACAAGGCGAGCCCCAGATGGTGCAGTTTTAGATTAGCGCCCCACCCCTGCCATCACCCTCTTGTTGAGGAAGAAGCTGTCAGTTGTGTAATAGTAAAATGTGTAATAATAATGTTGTTCTAGAATGTTCTGCATACTGTGGAAAAAGCCAGATCTTTTCAGATCAGCTCTTCTTCACTTCATATCCATACACTGTTACTTAGAAAAGACTAGAACAAGATCTTGATGCTATTTCAAGGGAAAACTCACTACTGACATTAATAGGATGTCATCTTCATCCTAAAGGATGAGGAAACAGTGTTTTTATGAACAACCTGGCAGACGCATTTCCAAAAGAAAGAGGAATAAAATTTCCTAGGCTGTCTTAATTTAGTCCTGATTTATTGTGGATGTTTGCTTCTGAAGTACATAATATACATTATTTAAGTCACAAAGAACAAGGTGAAAATAGCAGATAATATACCTGTGGTGTGAATTATGAAGCAGATCTTTACATTCAGTACTCAGAAACATTTTACAGTAGAAAACCCTTCCCACAGACACGTTCTGAAATCTGTGGATGCATTTCTTAATACACAAACAAACCTCTCAGAAGGACTTACTGAATCAGGCAGCTTGTGAATGCTGACACACAAACTAGCCATAAGGTTTTATTATTATTCTCTTTTCTTCATTTCAGTGGTGTTAAAGAGAATAAATAATAAACACTCGTGCATTTTGATCTAGACACAATTTGCAGATGCACAGTATTTTATAGCTAGTCAAAACTACATTTCCAGACACATCGAAGAGAATTGTCTGCCCTAATGGCACTGAGGGATGACCACTCAGAACAACCATCTTACTTTACAAAATCTATCTACATTGATCACTGGTTAAAGCAACTTTTTTTCTTATCCATGGAGACAGTTTAGGATCGGCAAAGGTATAATTCACTTTGAAGTAGGAGAGTGGTTGCAGGTTAGAAGGAAGGAAAGAAAGAGTAAGTCATTTGTTCTCAAATGGTGTGACTTTCACTGCAACCTGCAAACACAGGTGCCCTATGGGGCCCGTCACATTCCGTGTAATGGGAGGTGATATGGGAAACTGGCGTTTAGTTCGAATTTGTTTTAACATTAGTTTAACTTTGTAGCTTTAAAGCCATGCCGAGACACGGGTTAACCACCAATGTTAGTTTGGTTCTGCTGTTGTATTGCTTTAATTACTTTGTTCTGAAGCCATAACTCTCTGTCCTAGCCGTCCTG
>NW_010226025.1:0-16642 GCF_000690775.1 Eurypyga helias
AAAAAAAAAAAAAAAAATGTTCTTCATGGGACATCTCAAGCCAAGCACCAAAATTATAAATAAACTATGCGAATTTAAATATATATCTTCTTTGCAGACAGAAGAAAAAGCATTTTGTGCAAGGAAAAGACACTTCCTATAAAAACAGTCGTGAAAATATCTTTGAGTATTATACAAACTCATTTCTCTACAGTATAGAATTATAGAATGGTTTGGGTTGGAAGGGACCTTAAAGACCATCTAGTTCCGGGCAGGGACACCTTCCATAGCCCAGGGTGCTCCAAGCCTCATCCAGCCTGGCCTTGGACACTCCCAGGGATGGGGATCCACAGCTTCTCTGGGCAACCTGTCCCAGTGCTTCCCCACCCTCTGCGGGAAGAATTCCTTCCTGATATCTAATCTAAACCTCCCCACTTTCAATTTAAACCCATTACCCCTTTCCTATCACTACAGGCCCTTGTAAAAAGTCCCCCCCAGCTTCCTTGTAGCCCCTTCAGGTACTGGAAGGCTGCAATGAGGTCTCCGCGGAGCCTTCTCTTCTCCAGGTTGAACAAGCCCAACTCTCCCAGCCTTTCATCAAAGCAGACGTGCTCCAGCCCTCTGAGCATCTTTGTGGCCTCCTCTGGACTTGCTCCAACCGGTCTATATCCTTCTCATAACAAACTCATCTATACAGCAATAACAATTGTGCTATACTTTTGTATAAACAATTGCATAAGATTATAATACCCAAAAAACTGAAATATAAAAATTGGTTTCAAAAATCTCAGTGCCTGGTCTGCCAATAAAACTATCATGTTTAATGATTTTAATCTATGATGCTGAAGATATTCCTCGTTTGTTTTCAAGGAAACATCCTATGTTTACTCTCTGAAGTGGTATCAACTCTATTCAGAAACAGCATGAACAGAAGCAATGCCAGCAAAAGAATGGCACATTTTTACTTTAAAAAAAAAAAAGAAATTTACAGTTAGCGAAGCAAGGCTGTAATGCAGTTCCTTCATCCTAACACCATGAAAGACACGACTACCAATCATCATTACAGAATCACCTCTTTATCTTGAGGATCAGTAGGGGTACTGTAATCTTACAACCAACATCATAGTCCTCTACTTCTTTTAAGAATTACTTTGTTGCCTTTGGAAATGAGTCCTGCAAGGCAAGGAGTACTGTAATAAATACATAGAGACAGGTATTGAAACCCACTCTCCCCTAGCACTGGTCCTCACACATTGCAGTAAGAAAGAATTCCCAGAGCAAGGAGCAGCCACCTGCAGTACTATGAGTAAATCAAAGCAATTTTGGTATTTCCAATGGGTCTCTTGGCAGTTTTGTATACATTTGTATACATTGAGAGGTGAAGAAGCAAAAACTACCTCTGATATATGCAAGTCTCTCGGAGACTAAGCTGGGAATCAACCTAGTAGAAAATTCCTACTTTATCTTGCTCCTACTTTTTACAGAAAAAAGGAACATTTACTTCATTTCCTCAGGAATTTTTCCACAGGAATTAGGAGAAATGAGACACTAGAAAGACAGTATGAGGAAGAAAAAAGGTTAGGGATACAAAATGTTAGGACAATGAAGAATGCAAGTTGTAAAGACCAAGAGGAGAGGCTGCAAAGACAAGTGGAAGGATGTCACAGCAGCCAAGCCAACCCCGTTCTGCAGATTGCTGCAGGGAACTTCCCAGGTTCTGGTAAACGCATCTGGGAACTTGTTGCCTAAGGCTTAATCAAGCCCAGCAGTAGCAAAAACGTTTTCAGTTATTTTTAAAGCCTTTCAGAATTTATAATGGTTTGGTTGGTGCTTTACAAGTCACTGGGCTCAATTTCATTTAAGTAGTTAATTTCTATTTTCAGATAGTCTTAAAGACAACCATAGCACTGGAACTTCCACCCTATTCTCCCCAAAAGCATGTTGCCTCTGCAGCTCATTTTAACACTGAGCAGAGCTATCTCACATTTTAATGCATTCAGAACCAGGTAAAGTTCCTTCCACAAGAAAATATGATTGATTGCTACAATGACAGTAATTGCATTTTAGTAAAAGTAACCATTATGGTAATTTTCCTCTAGAAAGAGACATTTAACTAACTTAAGTAACTTGTTACTTTTCAACACATTAACTTGGGCAAATTTAACATTACAAATGTACAGAGTTCACAGACACAACAACATGCATCACTCGGGGAGCGTGCACACTTTTTTCTTTCTATATATCAAGCAGTGTTTCCAAATAGTATAAGCTAAAAAAAAATGTGCATACATAACACAGCATTAATTAAACTGTTAAGAGCAGCTACAGTACATCTATTGCCAAGTCTCCTGTTTAAAAATTCTGACTTCAAAGTAGCAAACTTCAGATCATTATGAGACATTAATTCCTAAGCATCTACAAAGATAAAATGCCAACTCTGAGAAAACCATAATAAAAATCCTGGTAAAGCAAAGCAGATCAACAGTAACTCATGACACACCACTAAGAGAGGTAGGCGGGTGACTGACAGACACAGAAAAACACTGATAGTACAAAAAAAATGCACAGAACCCTATAGCTATAGATTGCAATGGCAGAGAGAGAGCAATTTCTGTGACAGACTGCCTGTTACATCACAGGAATATCTGTAAGTTACTAAAACCCAATATTAGCATTTAATTTCACGTATTGCTTCCAAGCACCACTCAACTACCTGTTAGAAACTCACCACTAAGAAGTCTGTAGCGCTGTGCATATGAAAGAGGTGCATTCTTTTTCCATCCTGCTAGTTATAAGCATTCAGTGCAACTTGGGTTGCAGTAATGTCTTATTAAAAGTGTCATTTCTGACAATTACAAACATCATAAAATAATTTAAGCATCTAGGTTTTGTTCCATACTATTTCACACGAGTTGAAATAAAATAAACCTCCACCTTCACTTTAAAGGTGCTCAAGATAATAATAATTCCTTATGCTTTAAAGGGATCCTGAATGGGAGCTGGTTGAATTTCCATACAACTGAATGTTTTTACACTAGAAAAGAACTGATATTAGTCTGGATTGAAATTTTGTTTTCACTAAGTTTTCTTTAAATGGAAATATTAAAATTTTTAATTTCAATAAATGAGATTTAAAGTTTTCACTTCAACTTTCCTACCTTCTCTGAAGAAACAGTTTTGGATCTCTGGCTCCTTTTATTACCTACACCCTCTCTGAATTACATAAAACGTTTACAGTGCAGAACTGTGTGCTTGCACCTTGAGTTTTCATATATGATGTTGCAAGAACTAAATCTTTAGTCTTTCCAATAATTTTTCCTCAGCCCAGTACCCTGGTGGAAAACTAATCTGCGCCTCTAGTTTTTCACACCTTGAACGTGAAATACCATTAGTTAACTCAACAAAGGCCTTTTTTTCCCCCCTACTCAAAGGGGTACTGTTACAGAGGAGTCTATGCTTCCACGCTCATAGTATCCTGGCTGGCAGGTCCAGACTAACAGGTTTCATCCCCCTATCAGCAGCAGTGGCACACACTCCTCCCTTCTCAAAACTGCTGACCTTTCAGGTGTGTTAATTCAATTATTCCAGTGTGAAATACTCTATTCTGTATTTTAAGAGGATTTAAAAAAATTGATTTAGAGTAAGGAGCTTCAGTTTAAACTATGATTTAAGTATTTAGCTGGAATGACCAGTGGTTTAACCCTCCTCTTATTTAAAGATCCCAGTTATACCTTTAAGATGAAATAGCACAAACGCTGTAAGGTGGAGGAAAGACTAGTGACAACTACAGAGAAGATGGCTAAGAAATAAAGAGTTAGAATATTAATGTGCATTCTCTTAAAATCACTAAACTGCTTTTTTCAGAAGCAGCCTTCCAGCTAGAAAAATGAAGGCTTTGTCTAAAACTTTCTTTTTATAACTTCTAAGAAATAACACCTGTAAATTGGTAATTTTGGTTTTATAGTTGAAAGCAGCTGTTAGGTTGCAAACTGTTGGCAAAGGAAAAGCCAAAACTCTTGAATATATGAATGAATTGGAAATCTGTACAGTTGGAGAAATCTTTCAAATATTTTAAGATTAAAATCTTTCCACTACAGCTCATCTTCTGCTTCTTCATAATGAAAGAACATTTAAGCAAATTTCAAAAATAGCTTGGCTGTTCAAAGATGAAGTGAAATTAGAAATAAACCAGTAACTGACGCACAAACAGCAATAACCTAAGGCACGTGTTAGGAGCTTACTAACACTCATTCCACCATGGAATTTTGTGAAGCTATTTTTATAACGCAGCATCCTAGTTGCTTTTGAGAAGAGGAGAAAACTTACGATTTGCACAGGATTAGCAGTTAACCTCTAGAATTACTCCTTTATCTTTTCTGTATCTTCTAAACTTCACGTGGCAAACTACATTCCCGAATTTTGCTCTGCAGAGCGTAGGAGTAAATTCTTCAATATTAGCTGAAGAAGTCAATGATTTTTGTAGTGCCCTTGCAGTTCCAGAACTGATGTGCCTCACTCAATGCCACTCAGAGTAATTTACTGGTCTGTCACCAGGTGTTTAGAATAACTGCTAAAAAAAATCCCAAATGTCCCCACCAATCAGCGGTTTAGTGAATTCCTCCCCCACCACTGCCTGTTGCCCATGAAAAAAGGTCTATGCTGGCCAGGTCACCTAGAAAAATCTCTAAAGGGAGAAGGTAGCTGGGAAGAGAAGACTTTCCAGCGAAGCTCTGCTGAGTAAAGGGTAGACCCTTTTACAACCACAGCCTGCCGTGCAGCATCATGGCCAGCCCCTTTCCATCCTTTGCTTCAAGCACCTGATGTCAGAGAGAAGCAGCAGTTGTGGTACAGGCTCACAAGGTATTACATAAAAGTGCCAAACAAGCAAGTACAGATTGGGACGTAAATGAATAACTCTAGCAGGTAATGCATTAAATTTGGCAGTATAAACCTGCCTGTGGAAAGATGGGGGGGAAAAAATAACATAATTAGTATTTGCATTGTACTAAAATATTATTTAAAATAAGAATTTCTCTCTCAAAGAAAAAAGGAATTTTGTTTTTATTGAAGTAGCTGTAATTGTCTCAGAAATCCCAAGAAATACAGAACCACTCCTAAGTTCAGTGTAAGACCTGTACGACTAACGAGTTGATTCAACTAACCATGATCCGTAATTTTATTCTGATGTCCAACAATGTAATAAATGAGATGTGAATGTGTTTCCTAGTGTGTAATACGAGATGAGTGAAACTCTCTAATTCTTCATAATCCAAAGATAAAACACTTATGAAACTCATCCATTATCTTAGCACAGTTTTGGAGAAAAGGAATGAGCTACTTAAACTGTCAGACTTTAATAGTAACTAGAGTAATTCATCTAAGTCCTGTATTTTTCTCTAATTGTTTTGTTGCATAAATACTAAATGTAACTACCTAATATAGACAGCATCTGTTGTAAGAGGTTGTTAGAGGGTAGAAAAACACCTTAGTGGGTGTGGAAACGTGTTTTGGTTAGGCACAGTTTGGATCACAGAAGATAGAACTTGAAGTTTCTTTAGAGAGAAATGGTTAAAGGCAGGCAGGTGATACGGGCAGAAGGAGTCCAAAGCACAGCCTGGGCTCTATCCAAGGTGTGTCTAACATCCTGGGAGTCGGGGCATAAAAAGATGATCATTAAACCTCCTTCACAATGTCTGGCTGTTTAGCAAGGAGCCACAGTTTAAACTGCAATTCCACAAGCCTTTTAAACCAACCCTTACATCAATAAAGTGGCTCCTGGTTTTCTTCACACACTTGTTGTGGTCTTAACACCAGGAAGGTGAAGACCTTCAAGCCAACATAAATATTTGTGAGGCTAGGAACCAAGCGAGCTCAGAAAGTAGTTTAAAGCTAATGTTTTGGTTTGATTTGTTTGCTGGGCTAGTTTTAACCCAAACCAGTTCCCCAATCAATTAAGTGTGCAGCTGCAAGAACATTTGTGCAGGGTAGGGCAGCATCTCTTGGCTTATGCTGGCTTAAAGTGTTTGTGGAACTACAGCACCAGTGTAACCAAAGATCTGCTATAGTCTAACACTGCTAATAATCCACAAATGCCATTCCAGAACACAGGAATAGTTAAAGCATATAAATGGCCTTGCTATGTGCCTCACATAGGGGCCTAACAGAGGAGAGCTTGGAAATTGCCTTAACAGGTTGAAAAATGCCTAAGTTTTGAGGTGGCTGTGTGTTCTAACAGCAAGGGAAAACTTGGAGTACCAAGCCATTTGCATCAAACTACAGAATAATTGATGATAACGTAAGAAATGAGTACATTTATTATTTAATAAATGTGTACAGAGTACCAGACCCCTCACAATGCAGCTTCCGTGAGAAACCTGATGACACACATGGCGCGTTCTTCCCACCTCTCTAACCCCAACCTGTCCTGCCCTCATTTGATCCTCTTTGAGCCTGTCTGGGGTCAGCAACTTCCCTTCTCTATAAGGCCACTCCTAAGCCCTTCCCTCCGTACTTAAAATTTCCAGTAACGCTCCAAAGGTGACTAAATCAAACTGACGGAACAGCAGACATACCAGAAAAATCAAGAGGGAAAAGGCACTCTAGTTTTCCCAACGCCACTTCATTATAATGTACACACTAGCCACAATGGATCTGAATGCTCTTCTTGCACCGTTTCCCAAAAAGCTGGACTGGACATGTGCATATTCGTAAGCGTTGCTGTTCCTGGGAACCACAAGCTTACTGCATCGCTATATGCTACACTGGCTGGTCTGTTTGAACAGTTTATCTCCACTGCCATATTGAGATAGCAATTCTACCAAAAGTATTAGCTATTCCAACTACTAGGAGCTCTCTATTGGAACTTGCATTAAAAATTACTTCATGCTGACTGATTTGCCACCTGTTTTACATAATATTTTCATTTTATCAACCTATTTTTAAGAAAATTTTGATAAAAAGGTTGTAATTACATTCTAGTTAAATTAAAAAAAAAAACAAACCTTCACCAAAGAAGCACATTTTTATCTGGTACAAATCTTAAGTAGGTTTTAAGCAAAGCAGTAATGTAGAAGAATAATCACCTGCTAACAGGTGTACACAGACATACGTTATACACTCCGCATATCCCACTAAATTCTTCTAAGGCAGGAATCAGATAAGGGCTTAAAGATAACAGCATACTATTATTTAAAATAATAGTTTAAAAAAGGTTATTTCAATAATTTGAAGCCTGTTTGCTAAATATTTGACAGCAAACCTTCAGTACAGTCAGTACTCTAGAACGCAAACGCTGTGCACGCAAAGCTTTTCTTCAACTATCATATATAACTGACCTTAGGCTGCTAGATGTAGTGTAATGCTGGTGATCCTAAGATGATCCTCAAGTTATTTATACAATTCCTAAATATACCTGGATAATTTCCGTTATGAAAGTATGAAAAAGAACAGCCTTTTTTTTAATCAACTGACAGAATACTATACACTATACACTGAGTTGAAAGTTCTTGCACAGTTGCACGAAGCTACTGCAGTTCAGTTACATTAACTTCATTACACTTGCTTTGCAAACGATGAGTGACTGCTTCCATATTATTTAGTTGGAAAATAAATAGGGAGAGAGGCTCTTCTTATATTCTAATTTGGTTCCTCCCATCACTACTACAAGAAGCAACACGGGTCTCTCAAATTCTTCATGCTTGCTAACACAGATGAAACGTCCAGCCACATCTTAGACCTCCCCTCCAACAGCACCGCTGTTCACATGACTCAGTGAGAACTGCCTGGTATTTTAACAACAATAAAACTTATAAACCAGTACAGATTGGGGCTATTAGTTGTAACAGATCATTAAAAGAAAAATATGAACCAAACACAAAAAAAACCCCTGCCTCTCTCTTCTCACATGCCTTAGCCAGTGCCTGAAAACTGCCATGGCAATGTCCATTAAACTGGGCAAGAAACGTCTGAGCTTTCTCGGATGTGAAACACTCAGCAAGGCCTGAATGTTCAAATTTTGAGTATGCTTAATAAAATACTACAAATAGGTAGTGCCATTCACAACTCCAGGAGAAAAAAAAAACCTGATCTTTCAACCCAAATTGCAGCCAAACAGCTGTTCCAGTGGAATAAGCCTTCAAAACCATGGGAATCTCTCTCCTGAGAGCTGTTTAAGCTTCCTTAATGCTCTTAATCCACCTTGATATTGCAATGCCAGACACACTGGCACCCACCTTCCGACTTCCACATAGCTGGTCAAGTGTCCAGGAGTTTCTTTTCTCTCACTATAGATCCTGACAGGCTTCAAATCACAGGCTAACTTAGGTTTTTCACAACTGTGCTTGTGGCCTTCAAGAAACGCCTTACTGGAACTGAAAACCTCCCATGAACTTTGAGAAAAAATGGACTATGATAGTGGTGAAAAAACTAAATAAACCTCTCTGGAAAAGAAAGACATTATTTAGGAAATGGCACAGAAAGAGGGACCTCTAAACTACACTGCCAACTCTACCAGCTATGGCATTAATCAGTTCATCAGTACTCCTGGTAAAAAAGAGGAATGATGGTCTTCTGGCTGAGGCAATCCCTGTTTGTGTATGAATTCTAGACCAAAAAGGGTCCCACTTTCATTTCACACATTTAGAAACTTCATTATCCTGCCAACAACTGTATATGCCACCAATACACCCATTATCAGAAGTGATCAATAGCTTCAAAATGGTTCATCTGGAATCATTCAAATGTTTTGGGGCAAATATTTATAGGAGTGGAACTCATTAGTTGACATTAAAATAAGTCTAGTATCCATGTGTGTGCACTTCAGCTTCCCTGCCTCTCCATACAAAACAACGATGCTTTCCTCTCTGCAGTTTTATGAAAATGATGTTCCTAAAACATGGTGCATGTCCTGTGTATCCCTAAAAACAACTTTACAAATGGCCTAAAGAATTTGAAGGCAAAAAATGAGCCTTTACTCATTGACTGCTACGTACAAAACTTTCTAGTTAAATGGAAAAAAGGTTAGCTTTTACTCATTTTAAAATAGCCTGGACTGAAAGAACTTGTCACTATAGGGAGTAAATGGAATTTTGTCATCTCAGACATCTCTGAACTGTATTTATCATAAAAGAATCTGTAGATGAATCTACCCCCAAACTACTCAGTGGTATAAGCTGGAGCAGGATTTAGCGACCGGGTGAGCCGGACAAGTGCTAAGCATGTGTAGCAGCAGTAGGCTGGGACCTTCTGCTGGTTGCAGAAGCAAGATTTCAGGTTTTGACTCACAGAACTTCACCCCATCCATCTTGCCAAAGGCACAATGATCAGAAAGAAACGTTATAGTTGGATTCTCTGCTTTATAAAAAAAGAAGCAGATGGCTAGTAGGTGTTCCTTGAGAGACTTCTAAGACTGTAAACCTGCTCTGTCCTTCTTCAGATCTGAAACAGGTCAAATTTGGGAATCTTCCCTACTCTTTACAATGAAACCTGTAATGTGCCAGATTTTCAGGAATTATGGCACTTGGGGAGAGGTATGCTTTTTGTAACAGTGAACAGGAACAAAGGGGTATCTGCAGGCTGAGCTCCTGCTGGCAGGATTATTTTAATGCTACTTAAATTCTGTGCAGAAATTATGAAATCCCTAAATCACTGATTATGGGCTGAAAACAAAACACATTAACTCAGACCAATCCATATCTATTAGGCAGCCCTGTAGCAGGGTCCCACTTCTGACTTCCTCAGGATTCCTGCTACATTCCTACATAACTACCTTTAATAAAAAGCAATGTGGTTTACTGGGTAGATCACAGAAGTGAGATACCATCATGGGCCTCAGGAAGATGTAGTTTAAGATGAAGCACTGAGAGGTAACAGCAGCTCCCACCTTTAATGTTGTCACATCTCATTGCTCAGGCACAGATTTTTCTGCTACGCATCATTTAGAAATACTTCACTGTGCTACCAAAAATACAACCCACAACAAATACAGCAGAAGCTCTGGAAGCTCCCCTTTTCTCTGTAATTTTCTGCATATCAGTATTTATTAGATGTAGCTATTCTTCTGTTGCTCAACAGGAATTCTAACAGTCAGTATTCACTACTTGGAGTCAAGTATTCAGGTAACAGCAGGAGCATCAGCAGCTATGTTTCTTTCAAAGAAGTGATCATATGCTAACCATTTTCCTTTGCAGGAAGGATTTATTAGCCTATAACTGCTGCCTCTAGAAGTAGGACAATTTCGTATGCCAAATAATGTATTTTTAAGGGCTAATTCGACTTTCTCCAGTTATTAGCCAAGATAAACCACAAAATAATTAGTAACTTGTTCATTACCATGGGTCCACATTCTGTTTCTAAAATTCAAAATGACCAGTTTTCAAATGCAATATCCACAGATGTTTTGGTACTTGACTCCCAGTTGTCATCTCTTTCTGAAACCAGTTACATTTTGGAACCTCAATTTCTTAGCAGTTAAGCAAAAACAGTATCTAAAGTTTGAGCTTCAGTATCCTCCAATCCATCTGAATCTTCAAAAAGCCCACCTCCCATCACTGTTCTTTAACACCACTGTCGGGAACTGTGTCATTAAGTTATCTGTTGAACCAAACCCTAGCCTTCAGTCGTCTTCCCCAGCACTCATCTTGTCTGTAACACTGAGCTGCATCAAATAATATTCCCAGGAATGTTGTATTTACTGAGGTTTTTAATTACTGAAGTGGGACAACAGGACCTCTCTGAGGGACAGGCTCACAGACAACTGCAAACACGTAGTCTCACCCAAGGCCTCTCACTCCTCTTCCTCCAGGCTGCCATTTTCCATTAGGACGTGCAAACCTTTGATTCACTTCTCAAGGAGTTTCTTTAGCCAACCATCGCTACTCATATCTCTGTTAGTAAACTCTTAAAATCCACAAATACGTATCACAAGTTTCTGCTGTTTCCTGAAAACCTGGCCTGTGACAATCCAGTCACGTGTAAGCCGGCTGGCTCACCCGATCATTCCTACCTGCAGTCATCACAGCGTAAATTACCAACCCATCCACAGCTTCCTGTCTGCTGTTCCAAGAGAGACTTCCCGAAGGTGTATTTTTAAGGTTTCCAGCTCAATCTTTGTAACATTTTTGTTCTTTTTAATTTAAGTGGGTCAACTATTAACCTCCTTTGAACTTCCCTGCTACAAAAGAACTCACATGTTAAGATTCGGGCCTGAACTGAAAACTCAACGACAAGCTCTGCTGTCAGTCCTTTCAGAAAACATCCTGCAACTATGCAGTTTGTTGCTACACCTTGAACCCAAACTGCACGTCACAGCCCTGATAACTAGCCCACTCTTAAGGTTCTCCTCCACTCGACCCCTGGGGGCACTTTTCTATGTGTTTCATTTTGATTCAATGAACAAAACATTTGTTTTTCTCTAGAGCCAAGGTCATACACCTGACACGAGTACTGTGCTTCAGTGCATCAGGCTCCCACCAACGGCTTCTGGTACTAAGAAACAGGTGAAGACTTTGGGGATACTGTTGATGAAATGCCTCTGGCTTATGAAAACCATATATGCATTATGTTTACTTGCAGGATTGCCTGTGACAGTGTATCTGACTTTCTTGTTCTCCTTTAACACTCTTTATCAAAAATAATATATGTATACAATTTGTGATTAAACTCTGAGGTTAAATTGCACATCACAGCTTGGAAAATTAGCCAGCTCTCCTGATCCCACTCCTCAGTCATTACAGAAAGCTTCTAGTACATTTTGAATGACATCATAAGTAATTGCATCTATTCAAGTATTTTCCTTGTTTCAAAAGAACCAAAAGTCACATTAACAATATAATTCTACAGAGCACACAAACCAATGCTCTAAATATCTGACAATCTCTCCCCACTTGTCTATTTTGCCCTCCTATTTCTTATGACTAATTAATAGCAAACTGTCAGTCTAAAATATGTAATCCTCCATCAACCAATACCTGCACATATAAAGACTTTCTAAGGAAGTGCAAAACATACATTCTTTAAAATCTAGGGTCACTGTCAGGACACTGTAGCAGAAAGAACCCATTTGTCAGACATTTTAAGAATTTGTCAAAAATAAATGTGAAAACATTAAAATGTTTTTGCTTTCTGTTACAAACACAGAGTTTGTTTATAACAGGGTATATAAATCACCATACTATATTCTGAGAAGGAAAATCTCTACACAGACCTGAAGAACCTTGTTTTAGAATACAGATTTGGGTTTTAACAATTCATTTTGTACTTTATGGCACTTCAAAAAAAGGATAGTATGGTACAAATGAGGATTATAGCACAATATTTAGAGAAGTTACTTGTACTGTGAAGCATGTATGAAATCATACACGATAAACGGCTCAGTGATAAAAACTGTGACACAACAAACTGTCTCCAAGAGACAATGTAGTGCCTGAAAGCAACAGGAAGCTCTGCTTGGATGATCTTTTCTGACAAGACAGTGCAAATCCTAGAAAGAAACATTACTCTGTCCTCCAAGAAAATAGGTTAGATATATTTGAATCTCTGCACAAGTATTTGAGGAAGCAGAAGTCTGGACAGAAGATCAAAAAAAGAAAAATAATCATTGATATAAAACTAGCCTTTAATGAAAATGACTTCATGGAGGTTGTATCTAAATGTTAACTTCTGTAAAATCCTATATCTGTGTGTTTGTTTCTAAACTTGAAGCAGGGAAACATTCATCTTAGTGTGGATATAGAGGCTCCACCTGATTACATTAAAAAGAAATTTGTCACACAGACAAACTCGCTATAGAAAAAGCTTTACATAACACGATACAGCCCAAATCCTATTCACTTGTAGTTACTCGTACCACTCACATGAACAAAACGAGCACACTTTAGCCAAACACCAAAACACCTGAATCCAAAATGGGGTGGTGATTTAGCATGTATTTCACTTGGCCTTTGTGGTATCAGCTGGATTGAGCAACAGCGTGTAAGATTTATAAGTTTGATTACAAGCCTAAAAGGAGAAAATTTTGATGGACGTATATACTGACCTAATCCAAAAATCTGTGGTAATTTTAAACTCTGTCCACTGCACTAAAACTGAATATTTGTATTCAACCTCGTTTAAAATATGATTTTCACATAGTTATGCACATTAAAAATAACTTTAAGATGACAATTTACCCTTTTTTTTTTTTTAATTAGTCTGTCCTCTGGTATCTGCACTTTTTCTCACAGGATGCAAAATTAAGCTGGCTGGCAAGGAGGAGATGCCTGAGAGAGATTAATTTCTTGCTCTTTCGGTCATTTCTGTTTTGGTTATGTAAGGACAGTGTCTGAACGTGGTCCTCTCCCCCTTCAGAGTTTCAGAGTGAGAATTACTTAGACCATGAGGGAAGATAATTGAGGTAATGACAAGGGTTATATCTGGTGATGTTACCCTTGATATTAATAACCGCACGTTTCCCACTCTACATTTTAAAAATGCTTGTATAGATACTATGAATGAGTAGCTTCTTACCTATAACGCTGTTCCTGTGTAAACAGTATCGATTCAGTGGTAAGTGTGGAAATAGCAAAAGCAAGGCTGAAATCCTCTGTTCCTAGCAGTGCTCTGAAGAGAGAAAGAAAACATTGCTGGGTTTTAATTCTTCTCGTTATTCTCTAGGAGGAACGTTTTATTTTGTGCAAAAGTACCATCTCACACAAACAAGACTCAAACCAACACCCATTTAGTAGTAGTGCTGCTACTCCTGCGCAGAGCTCTCAGCAGATGCTTAAGTCCCTGACACTGTATCTTCAGTGCTCATACGCCACAGCAGACGATGCATTAAAAATGCATAGACAAATTGATCTTAGGAGAGGAGAGAAAAGATCTGGAGTTTAAGGTGAAAGGAAAATGGAAACAGAAAGCCAAACGGTCAAAAAGTGAAACACCTCCAAAACTCACATGAAAAAGGCATGCAAAAAGGCCTTTAAAAAGAAAGAGGGGACAGCAACTACGTTGATGTTTAATGTCTACTTGGGATAAAACTCATCCTTTTACTAGCAATAAAAACAACATCCCAGAGAAAGCACAAAGCCCTTAAAGCATTTTCTATCAAGTACCTCACAAAAATGGTTGGCAACCTCTGCTAAGGTCTCTACAATATTTGCACTGACCTACCTTTCATTTTTTTCAGTGTAATTAAATGGGAGCAAACCCCTAATGCAGATATCGATAAGTGTGTTGCTACTGTGCCCATAATGACATAACTGAAAGGGTATCATGGTGCTGCACCCATGCACCCAAACTGCTTTTTATTGTCTGCGTACCAAAAATGAGCATATTGTACCTCTCCTTATTTGTTTCTTTTCATAGGCTACATTCGGTAGGTCTGCAAAGGGTGCCAGGCTTATGTGCAGCACCAGTGGGGCTGAAAAGAGACTGATGCTTGAGGAGGGGTATGGAAGTCTGAGCGGGCTCCCTGATCCTGGCTGCTGATAGCCATCCTAATTCATATGCCCTTTGCCGTGGTCCTGTTAGGCCTTAAAACTGGGAAGGAAAAGAAATATATGCTTCATTTGTGATTCCTGTGGTCCTGATAACCACGTGATTGACAAAACCAATCCTAGACTCTTACTGCTTTTGTAATATTTACTGGACGGCCAGAAGGTTTTACTCTTCTAAAGGGATCCTGCAAGCAAAAAAGCCACCCATGCTTAACAGTAACAAGCTACTTGAGTAAGAGACACCTTCTTACTATGACACTCGTGTTAAATTGTGTTATATAGCTGACATATTTATTCTATTTTCATGTAAAATAATTGGTAAAATACAAATATGGACCATAATTTACATTCTATCAGTAAAAAAGGAAAAATTAAGCCAAATACCTACAATGGGATGTATATATGTGTGTAGATATATTCACACACACACATACAATAGCAGTATTTTTAGCTATAATTTCCTACTCATGTGGCAACATGACGAGCGTTTTGAAGAAGCTGAGCCAAGTGAAAATACAACCTGTAGAACAGGTCACGTTTAAATATTCTGCTATTGAAGAATATTAAAACCTACAGATTAAGTAGGAGTGTTGTAATACTTACATTAATTAATGCTTGTAAATCATTCTGAAATACTTGGATAAAAGATGGCATAAAAAGTGTTGCCACATGTCTTTATGCTTCTAGATGTGCACATCCCATACATCTTGTTTTGCCTTTCGGATGTTACAAAGCATCAGAAATGTGGTCAGTGGATGAATTTAGTGTTGCTAAGTGTCTGAAAACGGCAGAGAAACCCCAAGGATGCTGGAACCCTGATTAAGAACTCCAGCAGAGACCTCAATATAAATCGGCTGAAATAGCTACATCTCTTCATGTCTGAATCCAAGTACTAGTGGTGGCTCACCAGGCCTAGTTAGTGAACGTCTCTGTTGATGAGTGAATTAACACAGCTCAGACAGTTGGGCGACGTTATTCAGCCTTGACTTGGCTGTATATTCACATATGTGAAATACCTTATACGGAATATTCCTTCCAATCTACTACCAACACGTAGTCACATTACAGAAAAACTTTAAGACCATGGCATCAAGCAGCCTGAAAAAGGAAAGCAACTGAGATCACTCAATGCATGTCTACGTTTAGTGAGCACCATACCAGTTTTCAGAGAACTTGGTAATTCCTGCTTATGCAAACACAGAACTTTATAAAAATACATTAATTAAAGGCCAGCATTAAGGCCTTATGCTTTCCTGCACTGATCGCCAGATCTGAGAGTCGTGTCTTCCTTTTAATTCAGAGACAGGTAGCCTATTTTATGGCATCCTTTTGAAAAAAAGGAGGCAGGGAGTCTCAAAAAGGCCTGAAGGAACAGAACTGCTGTCCTTAAGGAGCATAATTTAATGCAAAAGCGTTTTATCTAGAGGGACGCAAAGTACAACCAATATACACATCCTCAAAAGATGAGAACACCAGAACTCACTCATCCTTGCTGCTCTCTCCCACCTCCGTTCCAAACCAAGCTCACGTGCTGTTTCATAGCCACGTTCTGGAGCAGTTCTGCTCTTGCACAGCAAGTAAAACAACATAGCGCCCATTCCTGGGACTTCTAGAGGCCATCTCACTACACACAAACACCACGAGCTGCCGTGGCAGCCAAAGGACAAACAATGATAGGAAACAGAAGTTTGTTGTGATTCGGAGGGAGGTGAAGCAAGGGGCCAGGGGCAGGAAGCGCAGCCACCACGTGAGCAGAGCACCCCCTTCTCCAGGACAAGCGGTGCGAACGTAACCACCCGCACGTGATACGCTGTGTAGGTACAACCACCTTACTCACGTAGTCTCTCGGCCTGACAGCGTGTGCAAGGCTGTGGAACACGCTCTGGATTTCCCGGCCTGAGGAATGTGCCCAGCACGGGGACCACCACGCGCCCTGCCTCCTGCCAGGGCTCGCTGTCAGGGTGCAGCTTCAGGCCGGGGTGTGAGGCGTTTGACACCGCTGGTCGGGACTCTCAGCTCTACACCACGTCCGACAGCGGTTTTTTAGGGTCGTTTTTTTCTTACAGCCGCCCCCACCACCTGCGAAGGGCCGCGGCCGGGGAGAAAAGCTCCCAACCTCCTTGAGGGAGCCCCGGGAAGGTGCATGAGGAGCGAAAGGGTGGGCCCGGGAGGCGCCAGCTCTCCGCCTG
>NW_010226026.1:0-7590 GCF_000690775.1 Eurypyga helias
CAGCCGTGCCCGCGCTGTCACCCGGCCAGGGCTTGCTGTGCCTCCCTTGCTGCCTGCCTGTAGCCGGAGCCCTCGGGGAGGTGAAGGAGGGAGTCTGTGCTTCCCCTCCAACGAACCATGTTTTCCCCGCCGCCACGATGGCCCAGGTGACCGAAGACACCAAACCAGCATAGCGCCATGAGGCGTAAAGCAGGGTACCAGAAAGAGAAGCCAAGTGCTTCAGTGAGGGTGTAGTTGTTTTTTTTTTTTCACAGATAATCCTCTGGGGTTTCTGAGAGTCCAGCTCACGAACTTGGAATTTGTGAAGCCGGGAGTATGGGGCTGTGGCAGAGCACTGCAACGCTTCAGCCTTTCCCGCTGTGCCTGAAACAGTCTAAGATCCGCTCTCACAAGCACTTTCTATTTCATACCTGAGCAGAGGTTACTTACTTAGAATGGAAGATAAACTCTAACCCTGCTAATACAACCTCCATAAAACTGGGGCCAGACAAACACACACCTATACGTGAATGACTTCTTTTATCTTTGCTCGGTGCACTAGAGATAGTGAAAATGGATGTTTACCTCCTCTGCTTTCCAAAGATTTGAGGCCTCAGTTTTTACAGCCTAGAACCAGCCTGGGAGTGCGGCCTGGGGCATACCTATGCCCTGTACGAAGCCCTGGAGGCCATGGCTGCTTCACTTCCTTCTGCTTCTCTTTTCTTCCCGGGGCAGGGGGAAGAAAAAGGAAAAAGTGTGAGTTTTACACCCTTCTCCCCATGATTGCTTGCTTGGAGAGCAGCAAGTCTGAGGGAAGGCAGCATGTATGCCTACCTTCTCCTTTTTCTACATCCTCAGCCTATGATAGGGCAAGGGGTAACAGGTTTAAATTGAAAGTGGGGAGGTTTAGATTAGATGATCTTTAAGGTCCCTTCCAACCCTAACCATTCAGTGATTCAAGAAGTTCTTCAGGGAGAGGGTGGTGAGGCACTGGAACAGGTTGCCCAGAGAAGCTGTGGATGCCCCATCCCTGGAAGTGTTCAAGGCCAGGCTGGATGAGGCTTTGAGCAACCTGGTCTAGTGGAAGGTGTCCCTGTCCATGGCAGGGGGGTTGGAACTAGATGGTCTTTAAGGTCCCTTCCAACCCAAACCATTCTGTGATTCTATGTGACACTCCACACCCTCCCCTGGCTTTGCTGAGTGGGAGTAAGAGTTTTAATCCCCTTGGTGTAATACGTTATGAAAAGCCAAAATGTAGCCCAACGCATTTCTGTGGACTATTTCAACTCTGCATTTAAAAGAGTAGTGTGAATTTTAATGGGATCTGAATAATTTATTCTAGTTATTTTGGCTTGTGCCAACAGAAGGATTGTCTAAGAAAATCGATTCTGTACGTTCAAACACAATTTCACATTGTGGGATTCCACATATCCTCTATGGCCAGCCTCAGCCTTTAATGTTACATCTACAGTTTTACCTAAAAATGTAGCCTTATTCGCCTTTACTGAAAATATGTGAATTTTTTTCTTAGATCTTAGTGTATGGAAAAAAAACCACCCTCATCTTCCATCTGCATTGGAAGGCGGTGTCATTTAGTCTTACTTCCTGGTGTAAACAAGTTCTTTCAGCCTTTTCTCGCAGGCTGTGCCTTTAAAATCTTTTAACCTTTTGCTTACTACATTTTTGTTTACAGCTTTCTTAAGGCACAGCCCTGACAAGGGTCATCACGTCTGAGTCAAAGCCTTACCAGCAGTGCAGTGTCCTTCTCTAATTTTGAGAGTATCCCACTTTGTTTTCAAACGAGTTAATAGAAAAATCATTAACTAGAAATGTGCCCAGAAGAAACCAGTCCCGCATGACAGGCCCTACCAGTTACACAACAGCAGCAGCTAGCAATGATTTGAAGTTTGCTTTTCCTGCAGTTCTGTATGTATGTATAGTGGCTTTATTTGCATACCATGTTTTTTAGGTTTCTTGCAAGGAAATCATGTCAAAAGCCATTCATTATTTTGTCACATTCACAGTTTCCCTTTTCCCCCCTTAGCCTGTTCAATTGAGAAATCAGGTTGGATTTGACATGAATTGGTCTTGACAAATCCATGTTAGGCATGCTCTTAAGCATGTTGTTCCTGGAGTGAACATTAACTGATTGTTGAATAACTAATTCTAGCACATTTTTTTTTTTAATATCAGAAGTAGACAATTTGACTTAAAATTTGCTGGGTTCTTGTTAACCACTTCTCTTTAGACACGTGTTTTGCTCCAGTGCTGGGTGCCTTGTCCTCTCTGTGAGCTAGAGGATGATCACTGATGATCTCAAATTGCTTCTGCTGGGGCCTGGTGGATCTCAGAGCAACTTTCATTGTGTCCTGCCACACGATTTCCTCTAAAATATACTTCACCTCTTCTTTTCCTGGTCTGAACTATGCTTCTATCCATTTTTCACACTGATTTTAGACCTATTTTGAGTTATTAATACTACACTTCTGCCTTTACCTGTTATGGGCTCTTTCTGCATTAATGACTGCAATTTACTTTGTCTTATTTTAATTTCTAATGCTTTTATCCAACTTCTTTAACTGTCTTTTATGTCCCGTGACAGTTGAAACTGATTTCATGCCTTAACCTTTCTGATTCTGTTATCTGCAGACTGACACTGTTTCTTTATTTTCATATATTCATATGTCTTTTTGCCTATTTACTTTATGTTCCCTTTTGATTTTCAGGTCATTAGGTGCTTGTGAATAAACCAAGCCACGTATGCCTGAGGATGGCTCCTATGTTTATTCCAGACAGAGCAGATAATTGTAGCTGGCTTGGTTTTCAAACAAACAGATCCCCTGCAATCTTTCATCCCTTAGATTATCTTCCCCAAAAAACCCCACCTTCTATTTCTTGGAATTTCTTCCTGGAATTCCTGTTGCTTCCATTTGTTTCTCATTAGCCTTGTACTTCTGACCTCTGTGAGGAGATGCCTCTGCGGTTTATTAGGCTGCCCAGTTATTCTCCTTGTTTGCCCTCAGCCTCTGGCCAGGTCACTGCTTTAACTCACTTGCTGACTTTTGTTACTGGCTGTCTGTATTCTAAACTCTTCCTCACCAGATTAGCAAGCCAGTGTGCTTGAATTCCTTTCCTTGTTTTTAGCAGGTAGACTCTAGAGTTGCCCAGCAGTTACTCTACGTGTGACACTCGAATAACAGAGGCTTTCTGTAGACACCATTTCTGCAGGTCAGCATCCCTCGATGCCAGCACACATCTGTGCTCTCCTGAACAGCTGCTTGCAGCCTTCGTCATTTCTCACAGTGTCTTGGATTTTGTCTCTGAGAAGGCGAGCTGCTGGATGATGGGTCTGTTTAGCAAATGAATACTGTGCCTCCCTCAGAAAAGAGTCTCCATATCCCATGTTTCCCATTCCTATGTGCAGGGGTGGCAGGGGCGAGCCTCCCAGCTGCAGGGGACTTGTGGCCCCTTCCCGTTCTCCTCATCCCAGAACTGCGTCTCAGGGACCAGTGCTCCTTGACCACAACAGATGCAGACACAGCTGCTGAGTGAAGCAGCCTGCAATTTTTCTCCTTTTAGGGCATCTCTTTTGTCCTCTTGACACGCCTTTGCAGGCACATGCATGGTGGTGTGTCCCTGTCAGGGAGAGAGGGAGGTACTACCTTCCTGGCAATAAAACCAGTGAAGAAAAATGCATTATGGACATTGCAGAACAACCTGCTAGTGCTATGCAGTAGTTGTGCTTCTGGCTTAAGACATGAAGTTAGTTCTAAAGGATGTGTCTGATATAACTGTTAACAAAAATCTGCAGGGAAAAATGGTGCTGCCTTTTCCCAGCTGTGAAAGGAATTGTAGGGAGGAGTGTTGCACGACAGACAAAGGAACACAATTAAACAAACTGTTCAAGAAACTGTGACTTCAGGACTGAAGTAATTACTATTTCCCTGCTGTGGCAGCTCCAAAGTTGCAGAAAAATATGAATGAAAGGTGTGTTGCTCGGACAGTTTTCTTAGACCTTGTAATGAAATACCTGTTCATTAAAGTGGACACAAATCATTCGGTAGGGAGATGGGAAGATTGACTAGAACCATTGGCTGTGGCATTTGGTCAGCCTGCAATATCAAATGGAGCCAAGCAAGAGCACAGCTTGATGTGACACTTGTGTTTATCTTTGCATGTTTGATTACAGATACATTATCCCTACGTGCTGGCATGCTGCTGGAGGAGTTTTATTCCGTGTGGAGCCTACAGCAGTAACTAAGTAGATTGAACACCTGGGAATGCTAACTGTGGCAGCTGGTTTATATAAATAATGAATAACCTCTGTAAAATGGTAGAACAACCTCTGCAAAACGGTAGAATGTGTCAGCCCTGACAGATTTGCAGACACATCCTGGTAGAAATCTGAAATTAATATTAGTCTAAAGAAAACTGAAATAAGCGCATAACAACAATAAATCACTGCACAAGGAGCTATGTCTCATTTCAGAAAACATTTTCTGAAAAGCAGAAATTCTCAGTGCTGAAAAACACAGCAGCTAGCGGGTGACAGTTCTCCCACTGGCTGTGGAGCTGGCACACTCTTGCACAAGCTCAGCATATGTCATTTGCAAGATTAATGGATTGCAAGATTAATGTAAAACCTGATCAATTTCGTATAAATTATTCCATTATGGAGCTAGAAGCATTTCATCATCTGCAGTTCTCAGTAGGATCTGGAGTAGGACCAAGCATTTCTTTCCAGCTGAGGACCTACAAATGAGACAATGGTGTAATATTTATAAAACCACAAGAAAAAGACACTTCTCTATTACTGACCGAAGGAACACAGTGGTGTAGGAATTATAATGGACAAAGTCAAGAAGTGAAAAGTAAAATAGATGCAGAAATGGATCTGGAAGAAAATTTGGATTGCTGAGATATAAATAATGGCAAATTAGCAGATCCTGTGATTAGCAATCATCGTTGCAACAGCTGGGCAGCAGGCACTGAAGCAAGAGGTGCTACCTGTATCAAAGAAATGTCTTCAGTGTAGAAGACAAACATGGCAGGCAATTGTGCTTATCATTGCTTTCCCCTCTGCCTTATGTGCAAGAAGACCTGTCTGTCACAGTTAGATTACAGTTGGGTGGGTCTGAACACTTGAAGATTTTATTAGCTTTTTATTCCCATTATTCTAAACTGTATTCGTAGGAATCACACAAGCTCTGGCCCCAACACAGTCTATGTCCCATGCCCATGGAAAACAGCTAGTCCTGTGCTGTGAAAATGTCTAAAGTTGTATAGGCAAGGGGAAAGCAGCATACACTGCTGGCAGAGCCACATCTGGATTCGCAGTGAGGCTGTGCAGGTGCTGTTTCTCTGTGTCCGGGAAGCAGCCTGGATGAGCTGGAGGTCACTGGTCAAGGGTGGGAGCAGTAACCCACTGCTGGGCTGACTGCTGGCTTCAAACCCTGTTTGAGGATTAGGAAACAACCAAAACCAACCAAACCCAACCAAATAAAGATACACCCCCCTCCCCCACCCAGCAGTATCTTCCCCTCCTTAAGCTTACAGTTCAACCAGTCTTAAATGCAAGTTTTCTCCTGGGAATCTTTTTCCTAAAAGCCGGATGGCTGTGGATGAAGGATGCACCCTACATGAGTAGCACTTTGTATATGTGCTGCCACAGAGCCTTGAGGCAGCTGGAGGATGTAGCTTTTCTGTGGTGAGGCTGCTCAGAGTCCTCAGTTAGTCGCACATGATAAATCAGCCACCCAAAATTGCAGCTGAAATTACTTAAGCCAAGTTCATGCAGAAATAGGTGTAGCGGTGATGGCTACATCCCTCTGTGTTTTTACAGTCATGAAGACTGAATTGATTTTCAGTGTTTGAAGATCTTTTTCTGAGCTGAAGCTCATCTTTACAGTTTACTTATTTAATAATGCTTTAAATGAGATAATTTTAGATTCTGTTTTTAAATATAAAACTATATTGCTAGGGCTGTTTCAAGTAAATCAGTTTTACCAACCTGGGGGAAAAAATTCTAATTAGTGGGTTTATTCACAGGTTACTTCCAGTTGGTAATGTAGATACAGGTGCTGGGCTACAAGAGTGTAGCGATTACTATTTAAAAGTGGAATTTTATAACAGTATTTGTTTCTTAACTTAAAAAATACTCTTTTCTTAAGTGAAGAAATTATGACAGAAAATGGTCGTTGTTTAAAAATCATGCCCCCACACCAATGTGAGAAGCACCGAACTGCTGTCTCTGGTATTGCACCCCTGCATTGCTGGTATCCTGGAAGCAAGTGTTGATGATTATCTTGTGTTTGGGAAGGAAGGGCTGCTTGTTCAGTCAGCTGCACCCTGTACTTTATATTGCTAAATTGGGTCAGCTGAGGTAAGAAAGCCTCTTCTTGTAACACCACATTCCAAAATTCTCCTCCTTCACTCAGTTACGGAAATCTTCTTTTACAATTAAATGACATAGAATCACTTCATAACTGTAATTGTCATGTCCAGAGGAACTGAGCAGGAGGAGTGGTATTGCTCACTTGGCAGGCTGCACCTCCTAACAGGCGTTGAACTGGGCTGCAAAGCAGAGTTGATTTCCTTATTACGGAGAATCTGCCTTGGTGATGAATACAACGGGATTAAAAAAAAAAAAGTTTTCCATTCTACTTTAAAAAACTGTTTTCTTTTTCTGAGGAAGGAGTATCAATGATGTGGCATGAACATCTTAAGGTTCTGAGATTTCCTTGCTCAATTACTGCCTTGCAAAGTGTCTGCTGAAACACTTGTATTTCATGAGAATTAGTCAAGGTCTTTTTTCCCAAGATTTCTGTGTCCTTCTTGAAGTATTTTATCCAATAAAAATGTCCCACGGGTTGTAGGGAGGAGCCTAAAATCAGGGTTCTGACTGATGTCAGAAAGCGAAGGGGTCAAAGTTGAGACACAGTTTACTGCAGTCATTTCAGCTATGTGATCTTCTCCTCAGGACTCATGGATCTTTAATGAGCTGAATAAATATAAATTCAGTAGAACATGATAAAAATATAGACTTCCAGTATGATTCACTACTAATAAATTCACTTAGGATGTTTAAATAATGCTGTTTTGCGGTAGGTACCTTGGGTCTCCCCAGCCTAAATAACCCAGATGAGGCTGGAGGATGGCCATGAGTGGGGTAGCATTCCTGTTGGAAAAGTGCAGTTCTGTGCTTCTCTCCTCTTCCAGCCCTTCCCTTGTTAAAGAACAATTACCCCAACTACTGCCACTGGAAAACCTTGAATACAAATATTGGTAGGCTTGATTTAGGGGGAAAAAAAAAAAGCAGATTAGCATGCTTGCCTAGAAAGGCATGATTACACCAGGGCTCACTTTTGTCTAATTACAGCATCCTTGGTGGTGTTAAATCTGCCTATGTTAGGGTCAACTTTTTGTTTGATTTTGAGATTGCTCCCACTCATTGGTGCACTGTGAAAGGAAGAGGGGATTTAGGATGCAGCTGACTTACTAGAGGAAGCCAAAGATTGTCTTTGAATTGGTGATACATACCCAGCTAGGGACCCTGAAATAACCTTTGGCCTATTTCTTTAACAGGGTAAAAAAAGAGGGGAGGGGCGGGAA
>NW_010226027.1:0-258 GCF_000690775.1 Eurypyga helias
ACAGCCGGTGGGAGGGCTGATGGCGGTGCTGGCTCTGAGCTGGCCGTTTGCCTCGGGACGCGCTGTGGCCCCGCTGGCAGCGCGTGTGCCTGCTGCAGCGACAGGCTGAGGTCACATCAGCTGGAGTTGCTCTGGGTCAGAGGCTGGCGTGGGCTTGCGGGCTGGGAGATGCCCTGGTCTTACCGGCAGCCTTTCCCAGACGGATGGGGGGGAAGTGTCGCTCAGAGCGGGTCTGCTGAGAGGAGGAAGACTCCGATG
>NW_010226027.1:278-2920 GCF_000690775.1 Eurypyga helias
ACTCAGATGAGTTGTGACACAATTGTAGAGCTTGAGGAAGCAGAGCTAATCTATATGAAGACCAACGAAGTGGAAAGTACTTATAGGAAAATTAGCTTCTTGCTTAACGATGACAGGATTAGGCAGGTGTAAAGGAATTTCTCATAGTCTGTAGTGCAGGTTTAGATCTGGGGTTTGGGGTCTTGTAAAGTGTGCGGAAACACTGCTCCGCCGGCCTAGAATGTTTGTTCTCAACCTGCTCCTGGTACAGACCTACCCAAGGCCAGTTTAAAACCCAGTCAAGCTAATCATGGAGAGACGGTTTCAACGAAGAGTGATTGATTAATTACGCACAGGTTCCTTGCTGGACAAAAGGAAGTGAATGGGTAGAAACTGCTGGCTTTTGTTAAACCCTTCACAGTACCTCTTGAAGTCTGTCTCAGAATTGTACAAGACAGAAATGGCAGAAAAGTGGTTATAGAGACAGCGACCTGATGAAGCCCCTGAAACTGAAACAAGAATTGGAACCAGAACAGAAGAATGCAGCTGAGACGAGGGATTGGGATGGTCTTTGATAAACAATGGACTCTGGGGACTGAAAGGCTGCGTGGAAATGTACAGAGACTTTGGACCTTAGGTAATGTGTATTGATTGAATGGTATATAAACTGTGCAAGATCTTGGGCCTTTTGCCATGCACTGAGGGGATGGCCCAACCCTGAGTTGTTAATAAAGCAAAGCTAGTGGAACCCACGTCTGGCATGTAATTCCCTTGAACAGATTTGGCGACACAGATGGGACACTAGGGCACAAGAGGAAGGGAAACCAGGAAATTCTCTGGACAAACCCGTTACCAACGCCCAATTGCTGGCAAATATGAGGTGAGTTCACCTAAGAGACTTGGTCACGGGTGATTCCAGACAATACTGGGAGTACTCTTGTGTTTAAACTTGCTAATGTTTAGGTGAGTATATATAGACAATGGGAAACGTACCCAGCGTTGAAAGGGGGATGCCCCTTGCTGTGGTGTTGGAGAATTGGGAAGAGATATCCCTGGCACAGACTTTACAGAAATGGAGGCTGCTTACATTGTGCCAGGAGGAATGGCCATTCCTGACTCAAACTAGAGGTGGAGGATCTATGGATGTGTGTCTGCCTAGAGGAACTTCTAAGCCTCATAAACAAAAATTCTTGAGAATAATTTTAGAAGATACTGGCAGCCAGGATCTTGATAAAAATTCTGGAGAATAATTTTAGAAGATACTGGCAGCCAGGATCTTGATTATTGGTATGTATGGTATAATTGGGCTCAACAGAGGCATAAGTCACTTAAGACTACGGTAAGCCCACTTCTCTCCGCCTCTGAGGCTGAGGAAACACCTGACCACTTCAGGAATGTACCCATGTAATCGGAATAGATTCCTGATCCCAGGGCAGGACTGGGGGCTCCTCCAGAGGTCCCCGCAGTCACTGCAGTAATGAGACATGAACCTTGGAAACAAGGGGATTTGATTACTTTACCAAGTAAGATGCCTAGGTTAAGAGATGGCGCTGAAAAATGTGCACAAATGCTGTCTGGAATAATTAGTGATTACACTCCCAGTTGGAGTGACATGAGAACACTGCTACGAGAACTGTTCCAAGCAGAAAAGAGAGAGAATCTCTCCAGAGGATAGGGAAATTACTCAGAGGCCAGGGGTTGTACCCATGGCCCGATCAGAACCCTAATTGGGATATGCCCACCGCTGAAGGGATGCAGGCATACCCATCCGCCGTACGACAGTTACTGGAAGCCGTACGACAGTGTGGTGAGAGAACTACAAATTGGACAAAAGTGTTAGAGTGCAGACAAAAAACTGGTGAACACCCAAGTGATTACTGGACAAGGCTGAAAGCAACCTCGTTAAACTATGGGGGAATGACAGGAGATAATTTCTAAGAGCCACTGGCTTTCAACGGGAATCTCAACGGGATTGCCCTTTTCGCCCGGTAACTCCTGGACACGGACCCACACCTGCATGCCCGCCGTGGCCTCACTCACAGCAGATTGAATCAGAACTCCATGCTTGTCGGAGAACTGCTGAAATGTCCCTGCCAGGAGTAGAGGTAAATGGGTACAGACAGATGACTGCCAAGGTAAATGGAATTTATGTTAATTTTATGGTTGATAAGGGAGCAACACTGTCTCTTTTAAATGATGAGGTTTCTCAGATATCGGAAGAAAAGGTGCTTATAAGAGGGGTTGTAGGGGAAGAAATTAAATACCTTTCTATACCCCTCCCCATTGTTTTGGCTGGGAAATTGGCATGGGGAAGATATCCCCAAATTCTCCCATATCTTTCTGGGGAGAAGACCTTTTGCGGGAATTTGGCACTCAGATGTCTCTTGCTCCCAGTGGAATTCTATTGTTTATTAAGGGTTCTGAAATTATACATGTCTCAGAGAATGACATTTTATCCTCTCAGGTTCCAGAAGGCCTTGAAGCGGTTCCCCGAGAACTATGGAGTGTCTCTGGTGAGGATGTAGGACTGCTCTTACCCGCGAGACTGGTGGTAATCAAACCCAAAGGAGGGTCACCCCCTTCTATTAAACAATATCCCATTGCTGATGAGGCCATACCGAGTATTCCAAAACAAATGGAATTCTTAGAATCATAGAATCATA
>NW_010226028.1:0-13625 GCF_000690775.1 Eurypyga helias
AACCATTCTATGTTTCTATGATTCTTTTCTCCACGACTTTTGGGCTTCAATTGCCAAAAGCACAAGATACTACGCTATACTTTCACAACCTGTGTCCTCTGCCATTCACTTTTGATGCCAGGTATGGCTGCACTTCTGTTTTGTGTCATAACTACATATTTCATATAAAAGTCTAGAGGCTCTTTAGAATTAAAGACACTTTAAAATGCAGAAACATAGAATGGTCTAGGTTGGAAAGGAGGTGCTCCAGCCTTCTGACCATCATAGCAGTGACTGCATTTATGTGTATTTTAAATAAAATTCCAGTCAAATCTAACATTGTCTTGATGAATCAAGACCAAAAACCCCAAAATAATGTTGTTGCAGATGGTAGCAAAGAAGTAATGAAAACAGTCAGCTTGTTACTTCACCCTGCATCATATCACTTAGGTATCACTTTCGTTTTTTACATCCTTTAAGTTGTTTATATTGTAACATTATGCACAGTGGTATCACTGTACTTGGCAAAATAAGAGTCGTTTCTTACCAGGAAATGTAGAATCTAAATCACTCAAGTTACTGCAAAGGATCACAGTACATTAAGGATGAGAGGAATTATGAAAGGACATAAGAGATAACAATCATTGCCCATGTAACATCCTCAGCAGAGAGGCTTTTGCTTTTTAAGTGAACATCTTATATTATGTGCCTCATCATGAGGTTAAAAATAGGATGAGGGCCTATGATGGAAAACGAAGAAGATACAAATTTGATATAACATGATCAAGCACTACAACATAGCACAGCTCACTATGAATAGATAACCCCCCTTAAAAAAAAAAAAAATCTTCCTAACAGAATTAATTTATTCATTTTCATTCCATCCATTTCTTTTATATCAATGCTGCAGTCTTTACATATACTGAAATATATCCTGTTCCACAAGTATAAAAACTATTCCGAGAGTAAACCACTAGTGAAAATGAGTAGCAGACTTGTATCTAGAAGATAAATGCTGTCAGGAAAGCTTGTGCCAAGGCAATTGTTTCTGTCATTTATTTCTATTTCTGCTCCATCTGGAAAATACCTTTTGTCTTAATGAGTGATGCAAGTTGCTAAACTGGTCCTCTAGGTAAGAACTTAAAGAACTGAATCCAAAGCTGAAATTCATAACTGATTGGTCCCATATTTTATAGGGGAATTTGGAATACTCACTTGAGTAAGGATTTTGGATATCAGTAGCCCTTTGCAAAAGGAGGTGTTTGTTTTCTTTCTTGATTAAATTTAATATTTTTTCCATAGTTTCAGTGAATATATTTCTGAATTAAATTAACATGAACAGGAGAACACGAATAAACAGAATAAACCCCATAAAACTACATAATTCTGCCTTTTTTCACATTGTGCAAGAATTGAAATATTACTGATGTTCTAATAAAATTCCTCAACGTAGGTTTATCCTAGTAGCTTTTCTGTCTTGAAGCTAACTACAGCAAGGATTTTGGCTGGGATAACAACCCTTGGAATTGGAATCTGCTAATGGGCTGTTAAAGGGTACAATATTTACAGTCACTCTTCCAAAAGCAGCAATTAATTTGGTTGTTTAACTGAAAAGATCTTTCATCTAATTTTTAAGGATGCTCAGACTTTGAATAGCCTCTCTAAGTCACTTCAGCCCTGCTGACACCATTCTATGCCACTTTGAGCATCAGGTCACACTGTTGTACCCGTAACAGCCCAGGTACTTGGCGTGAGCGGACAAGTTTGAAAATGTCTGACCTGTTGCTCCAACTCTATTCACAAGATGTAGTCTTCTACAGACCACAACGAATCCTCTTTTATGGCTAAAGACAAGCTAACGCTTTTTTCTTTCCTTAAGTACATACCGCAAATCAGTAATCACTATGAGCTTGAAAAGACTCAGAGACTTCACTACAGTGCACATCTCTCATTGTCATACAGCCTTACAAAGGTCATGGGACAAAGCAGAAACAGTGTCTCTTCTCAAAATGTATCCTATTTCTTCTGCACTTGTCCTTAACCTCTTGATGGCATTTTCCCTTTCAGAAGTGCAGTGGGAGTGTTTGTGCACTGATATTGTCTAAAATCACCTTCCCAACACAGAAAAGATATGGGATCATAAAACAAAACAGGCAATAATGTCCTGAGAGCAAATGGCTGTTCCAGCTCTTGACTCAGCAGCCTTTCATTTCCCCTTATAAGCTATTATAAAAATATAGAACGATCCAGCAACTGCACACATATTAAACAGAAGCAAATGTTGCATTTTTCTGGGAATAAAACTATGATATACAAATTCAGCTGAAAGTTACTTTTCCAGTGCTAAGAAATGTGAATTCGAATAAAATAAAACATTTTTGATTTTTTATTTCCTTCGTAATTCAGACTTGGGCAATCATAGAATATGCTGTGCTGATTAATGCTGATTTAATGTTGATTTGCAATTATCCTACTTACAGTTCTGAAAATTCTGAAAGAAAAGTTAAAAGGCAACAATATAAACCACCAATTTCCTAACCTTTGGTCTGAATGGCTTCAAATCATGCTAAATCCCCCAAAAAAAGGATTTTCTAAGTCTTCATCTTCACAGTAGTCACCTTTATTCTTTATTAAATATATTGGGGAAAAAAAAAAACCCAAAACACCCAAAAAAATCAAAAACTAGGCTAGGATATGATACAAGACAGTATTCATAGGACATAGGAAAAATAAAAGCATTTTTTATTTCCTTTCTGCATTCAATCTGGATGACAAAAAAAGGGAAAAGAATTTTCCTTCAATATTCATCATGCAAGTGACTAAGCAGCATTATTCACGACTTATATTGCCATGCATCTAAAAAGTGCCATAAACTTATAAGCAGTGTAATATATATGTTCTTAACACTCTTATGGCTTAATCTATATATCTAGCTAGAATATCGAGACTAAGATGGATCGTTAATTAACAAATGTGTGTGCCAATATTAATTGATGAATGAACTGTCGTTATTAAAGATCAAGGTCTAAAAACACACACTCAGACTGGATGGTCAGGAAAAACAGCTACTTGACAAAAGCATAAAAATGTAGCCAAACCTAAATTAAACACTGTGATACTGACACAGTACTGCTCTCATCATCAAACAACATCTTGTCCCTTCTGCATGGTAGCAGATGTCTACTGCCTGCCCTCATAGCTCATTCGGAAAACGCTGAGAGCTTAGTGGTAAGAATGTAGAGATGCTAGATCAAGAGAAGAACATGATTCCTGGACAGATGGCCTCAGGTGGAGTGATACCAGGTGGGAAGATGAGGCTGCTACTAGGCAAGGACTACATCCCAACATTGAAAACTCCTCACCAAGGTATGTACAATAGCTCTTCCATTCCTTTCTTTCTAGGAAGCAGCAGCAGTAATGAACATCGGTGTCTTCTGGTGGGCTTCATTTGCAGTGTAAGTGTCAGGGTCCTTGTGCATTACCACAGGCTGCCTTTAAAGGTAACGGAGAGAGGCACTTTCAAGGGGCACTGCTTCTGACCTATTTTAGATGTCTATTTTAGTTTGAGATGAATCACACCACAGAGGTGGGAGGCAGTAAAGACAGAAATGCCTACGCTGTACGTGTCTGAAGTTAGGTGCAGTGAAACCTACCCTGGGAGCCTGAACTGAATGTTAAACAAGTCATCAAAATATGACAAGAAAATATTATAATCAAGGACAAAAAACCCACCACTGATTAAGTACACCTAAGGGAAATTTAGTATTAAAAACAGCTATTCCTGTAACTATGTGAAACAAAACGACACAAACCTGAAAATGGCTTTTCCTACTTTCCTAAAACAAAGGCTGTGAAAAGCAACATCAGCTGCAACAAATTCACAGTCACATCCAGATCCAGTCTGCTGTTAGAATCACATGCAAGATTAACATCCCAGACTAAGATGCAGAACATCATGGAGCACGGCAGAATTAACTGTAAAATTACTCACATTTTATAAAAGGAGATATTTGACACAAAGAAGTTAAATCACATCTACAAGGTTAAATAACAGCAACTTCAGGCTATGCAGATCCTAATTCTTAGTACCTTATCTGTGCTTATTTCACGTTCACTGAAGAATGAATATGTCTCAAGTACATTAAACAGATACAATATATATTACGATACAAAGCTTAGAATTTTGTTTAGAATTTCATATATTATCAAGCACCTATAATTTCTTGATGTTTCAAGTAGTGACAATGTAAATGAATATGTTTTTAAGGTGGCATAGGAAATCCTTAAAAAATTGTAAAGCACCAGACATATAATGAACTGAAGATGTATATAAAATACATGCACCTATGGCTAATGGAATAGTAAAGTCATGGTATTTGTCATGTGTAGAAAATTTTCCTACTTGAAGTGCATTAGGGAAAATTTTCATTTGGAGGAAAAAAAAAATGGCACAGGCCAACCACAGAGTTAACCTGCATTATCCATATAAAAGTTTAGTCCTTTCCTGAGTCTGATGTGACACATATTCTCAGCAATGCCTTATGGGAAAGAAATCTATAGAAGAATTACACACAGATTATAATTTGTTTGACTTCATCAGTTTAAAAGTTCTTCATCTTTCAGCTTCCCCCACTGGCCCTGTTGTGTTAAGAAAATAAATTGATACATTTAGTGTAGCTCCTCTATAGCAGTAATATTTTACATAAACGTGTCGTGGTTTATTTCTCCTTGAGCTTATCCTGACAGCCTCTGTTCACTTAAGAATTCCTTCTTATCCCTAAGAATTTTCACTCTCTTGTCTCTAAATCTCCAGATAGCAGCTTACCATGAGAGAATACATCTTGCTCCTTCTCTGCACATCCAGATGGAAATCAAAAGGAAACATTTTATCTTACTCCTACTCCTGTCCACTTACCAAGACTCTAAACCTTTCAGTTGGCGCATGGAAAACAACACTGAAATTGCAGTTAACTGTGGTTTGCTAAGATTGAACAACATTACACCTCCGAATAAACAGGTGGCATACGAACCAACTCAGACAAGCACAAACCCCAGTTGTAACTCAAAGCTATCGGACACTGATCAAGATAGAAATTTCATTAAACGGCAGAAGGGTTTTTTACATTTGCGCTCTCTGTTTAACTGAAATAACTAAGATGACCGTGGACGTGGTATGACAAGCAACCAAGATAGAACAGTTGGGAAAATAAATCACAGATGAGTCAACAATTTAAATAAAACTTGTGATTTTATTTTTTAAAAATTTCAAATGACTCATTCATAATTATCTCCCCATAATTTTCCATTACATACACTTCACCTCATAATATCTGAACAGATGAACTTTGTTTCTGTTCTAGCTAAAGAAGATATTTTACTGCTTCATATGTCTTTGAACCATTCACATATTAAATTAACCAGTGAACTCTTCATTTGCTTTACAAGAACTTTGAAAAGTTCTTAATTTCTGCAATCTCCTTTTTGCAATTGATGAATCTAAAAGGTATAATTAGTAAACAGTTATTAGAGAACAAAACATCCATTGCAGAAGGCTGAATGTTATAGTTTGATTAAAACTGACATGTTAGATCAAGCTCCATGGTTAAAAATCATCCCTTTTCATGAAGACTAAATATAAGGTTTTACCATTATCAATAACTTTCAACAAGCACAGATCTGTTTCCTGGACACCCTTTCACAGATTCTTTTCCAGCTCAGTTGCTGCTTGTTTCAGCTTAGACAAAGATCACCTTCCTAAGCATCCCATCCCAAACATTACTGTGTTGTACTGTTACTGCCCATCTCAGGAGCTGCTGAGTTGCTGAAGACATTAACGGGTCAGGGAAGAGGCAGGCATAACCTGTCAAAGCTAAAACTGTTTAACAGAAGAGGTAGCAGAGTTGGCACCGAGGCTGTGGCACCATTAGAGGAGAAAGGAAACCTGTATTTATAGACATAAAATAAATATGACTGGGAAAATTCCCAGTCGTTGTGGCCAACTGGTACAGAAGACCCAAATATGATGGTCCACACTGGTGTTGAAAAGGCTGCATGCAAACTGCTTATTGGGAATGGAATCTAGCAGTCCTATTCCCACACCATACTTGGGAATTGCCTGGAAAAAGTTTAAATCAGTAAGAATGAAAAGTGTGACAGGGTCTGAGCCAATAGATTACTACTACACGTGACTGTGTTTGACCATCCAGGAACATTTCCCAGTACTGTTTGATATACTAGCCTATGCCAAGCCCTTCCAGAAGATTTAAAAGTTATGGCACATAATAAAATGCTTCATGCATTTCCATTCTTACTGTTGAAAATAATTTCGTGTTTAGGGTAATGACTGAAGATAGGATATGAATGATCAACATTAAACAAGAATTTTTAAACTTCAATCAAGATAAACTATACTGGATGCAGTGTAGTAGTTGCATTTTTGACTGAAGAATACAACAGAGTAACTGGGGAGAGAATGCAGATTGGTACCACCGAGGTGCCAGATACCTTTCATTCATTTCACTCAGTTATCCCTAGCTGTTGATGTAAAACAACATGTACTCTGCACGTATTGTCAATAGCAGGTCATTGACTCCTGGCAGCTGTGCTGCCAAGTCTTCAAGGCTCTTTATATGCAAGTCATCTGGAACAAACTTGGCTCAAGTTTTATTATCTAGACATGTTGCAATCCCATCTCCTGAATGCAGAGTGCACGTAGTCTGAAATAAAGCCTGAGAGAATGGGGAGACCTACCTTGTAAAAACTTTACAATTATTGATATGCTTAACCATGTACAGGATTTGGAAGACTCTGCAGTTAATAATGAAACAGCATGTGACAGATGACTCACAGTTCAGGCATAAGTTTACCACAAGCAGCAAACAAGGAGAAACACACACAGGTCTCAGACTAAAGCACAAAGCACATAATGTGTACAGCACAGTTAAAAAACAATGGGAAACATAACAGGAACACAAAAAATGCAAAGGGACAAAACCCAACAGACAGGCAGGATGAAAAAAAAACCAAACTAAATAAATGCAACACAAATTATAAGGGAGCTGTCAAGAGCATAGAAAATATCTTGTATTTCAAGCTGATATCTAGAAACCTATATATCCCACTAATCCTCAAAAAGGAGAAGATAAAGCAGGAAATGATACAAATTAAAAAAGATAATAGAAGATTGTTTTCCTGTTAAAGGCAAAATCTCTTTGCAAAGAACCCACAAGAAAAGCTAAACGTAAAAAGATGCAAACCAAACGCTGCACAAGGTTTACAGGTGTCTTGTAATCAGATGTCAGAACGCAGGTGAATACAGTTAATGATACAGAAATAGAATTGGCCAAAGGAAGTATATATATCTTTAAAGTATCTTGAAGTTAGATGCAAATTTCAGCCTTAGAATAGAACAGTAGTTAAGTGTGGAAAATACCTCATCTTGGAGAACATTCAACTTTTGCAATGTAAATCACATGTAATTTATACAACAATTTGCATGGTCTACCCAAAAGGGAACATGTCATAAGCAGACTTTCCTAGAAAAATATAAGTCTTAGCAATAGTAAAAGAGGATGACATAAAGCTGTTGAAACATGAGAAGAACATGGAAAAAAGTAAAAAAAAAAAATAAAATTGAAAACTATTCCATGATAGTTGCATAAGGTACTAAAGGAATGGCTTAAAAATGTGTCACTGGAAGACGTTTGGACCATGCAAAAACCAAGCCAAAGAGCAATATAGAAGATTGGTTGGTCTGGTGGTGGTGCTTTGTTTTATTTTTAAGGTGTTGGGCTCAGTTTTAAAACAACCAACCTTATTCTTAAGGAATGAGTGTTTTCTTGAAATAGAGAAGCCGAATTACTAGATATGATCAAAACATTTTACATTTTTTCTCAGGCTAAGAACGTGAAAAACGTTCCTATTCAAGGCATCCTCTGACAACTACTAATTGTTTCAGAATATGTTTGGGACAAGAAATAACACTTTTTTGCAACATCCTAGACAGTACAAATAGCCCTACAGAAGCAAAAGTCTATCTCAATCCTTGGGAGATGCTGGTAGAAAGAAAGAAGCATAGACATGAACCACCATGTATGTAACATTTGAATTCCAAGTTTTGCTATCCTCTTCCATAAAAAATTCCATAGAGAATCACAGAATAATTTAAATTGGAAAAGACCTTTAACATCACTGAGTCCAACCTTAAACCTAATGCCGCTAATAGCACCACTACACCATGTCCCTAAGCACCATGTCTACACATCTTCTAAATACTTCCAGGTGTGGTGACTCAAACAGCTCCCTGGGCAGCCTGTTCCAATGCCTGATAACTCCTTCAGTGAATAAATTTTTCCTAATAACCAGCCTAAGCTTCCCCTGGCGTAACTTGAGGCCGTTTCCTCTCATCCTATCACTTACTACCTGGGAAAAGAAACTGATGGGCACCTTGCTACAACCTCCTTTCAAGTAGTTGCAGAGAGTGATAAGGTCTCCCCTGAACCTCCTTTTCTCCCAGCTCCCTCAGCCGCTCCTCAGAGAACTTGTGCTCCAGACCCTTCACCAGCTCTGTTGCCCTTCTCTGGACACGCTCCACCACCTCAATGTCCTTCTTGTAGTGAGGGGCCCAAAACTGAACACAGGATTCAACGTGCAGCCTCACCAGTGCTGAGTACAGGGGGAAAATCACTTCCTTAGTCCTGCTGGCCACACTGTCCTGATGCAGGCCAGGATGCCATTGGCCTTCTTGGCCACCTGGGCACACTGCTGGCTCATGTTCAGCCAATACCCCCAGGTCCTTTTTCAGCCACTCTTCTCTGAGCCTGTAGCAGTGCATGAGGTTGTTGTGACCCAAGTAAACATGGTCCAGATGTTGTGATGCTCAGCCCATCAACCCAGCCTCTGCATGTTATCCTTCCGATAATTCTTATCCTTGTATGTATTCTATTCTAAGCATTAAATCTGTAAGGTATGGAGTTTCTCTTGTCTTATGGAAATAAGAAAGCAGTAATTGCATAGTTCTTTTAGGTTGGCTTGTTTACTTGATCTGGAAGGGCAGATCTTCATTAAAAGTTTTTAAATTGAAAATATTTCCAGAATTCTTTTACATTTCCTAACATTCAGCATAATGAACTACTCTGGACAATGACACTCTTTATGTCTGATACATTTAATTTCTCCCAACAGGGTTTTAAAAATATTTTTGACAATGTTGCTCTTTTAATAAAAAGGTACTCAATTGCTTAAGATCTGGATTTACCATTAATTTAGTCTTGTTAACACCCACTCAGACAAATCTGTAGTACTTTATATTTCCATTGCTTCCCAGTGATTCAAAGTCTCATTTCTTTTGTGCAACTTGGTTCACAGAGTGTAAGGGGACCTCTAGAGATCAACTAGTCCAACCCCCCTGACAGAGCAGGATCACCTGGAGTAGATCACACAGGAACAAGTCGAGGCGGTTTTTGAAAGTCTCCAGGGAAGGAGACTCCACCACCTATCAGGGCAGCCTGTTCCCCTCCTCTGTCACCCTCACAGTGTAGAATCATTTCCTCATGTTCAGGCTGAACCTTCTGTTTTCCAGTTTATGGCCACTGCCCATAGTCCTGTCACTGGAAACCACTGAGAAGAGCCTGGCCCCATCCTCCTAACACCCACCCTGTAGATATTTATAAGTACGGATAAGATCCCCCCTCAGCCTCCTCTTCTCCAAGCTAAACAGACCCAGCTCTTTCAGCCTTTCCTCACACAGAAGGTGCTCCAGGCCCTTCATCCTCTTAGTGGCCCTGTGCTGGACCCTCTCCAGTGGTTCCTTGTCCTTCTTGAACTGAGGAGCCCAGAACTGGACACAGTACTCCAGGTGAGGTCTCACCAACACAGAGTAGAGGGGGAGGATAACTTCCCTTGACCTGCTGGCCATGCTCTTCTTAATGCATCCCAGGATGCCACTGGCCTTCTTGGCCGCGAGGGCACACTGTTGGCTCATGGTCATCCTGTTGTCCACTAGAATTCCAAGGTCCTTTTCCCCAGAGCTGGTCTCCAACAGAACAGCCCCCAACCTGAGATAAGGTTGTTTTTTACTTTCTATTACATATCACTAATTCAGACTGAGTGGCATTGCCACGTTGCAGCCAAAAGTGTCAGTTAATTTTACATCCAGCATGAAGTACCTTATACATATTTTTCTGCTAACTCAGTATTATATGACCAAAGCAACTTTGCCACTCTTACTGGGAGTGCTTGAGACCTGCAAACCTCAGATGGTCTCAAGAATGGGGACCATGTGTCAAGATCAGTTCTTGATTGTCTGTTAAGGTTTATGTTTCGACGACTTGACCAAAACCACACACGTAGTCTGTCGCGGAGGCAGCGCGGCATGCTTCAGAGAGGCATTCAGCTGCTTTAGCCAGAAGGTGGGCTTTCTCCTTTCCTGCTCTCTGGCTACGCTCCAGCACCTTAATAGCTGTAATCAGTGGCACAGCAGAGTCCAACAGACAACATCCTCCTTCACTAAATGTTCCTGATTTAATCACCAGAGCACGGAATCTTGCAGATGGAAGTACTGCATAAAACTGTAGGCACCTCTGCTTGTAAAAGTTGAGTTATTTTTAACTTTTTTTTTTTTCAGTCTGCTTGTTTCACAAATGATTTCACGCTTCAGCAATATGCAGCTACAAGCAGCTGACTCCGGAGAAGGCATTTTTAATTAAAACCCGTTCCTCCTCCTTTTTGTTTCAGTTAATGATTGCCAGGAGGTGTTGCTAACCACAGGCCCCTTCCAACACATGCTGAGCATCCTCATACCCTATCACCTTCCACAGAAAGATGGGGTGCTCTGCATCTATGACAAGTGAGGGGACACAGATATTTCTCTGGCAGCTGAGTTGTGCTAACTGAAGAGTGTTCACTGATAAGTTCTTATTTTGTAATCAGTTCTTCACTAAAACTACTTACTTCCACTAGTCAATAACATTGCCCTAAAAATCCAGAAGTACAGAACAAAACGTTCTGCACTACTTAGTGGTAAATAACTTTTGACAGAATGTTCATGATTTAACAATTTTCAGTGTTTCCTAAATCAGCTCTTAAAGCTGCAACGTATATGCATTCACAATAATTTACTTCATGATTGGTTGAGGGTTTAGAAGCTAAGTTTGAGCTCGGATCATGTGGCTAAATTCAGAGCTTTAAACGCTTTTGCTCATTCATTCATTTAAGAATAGAGTGATTGACTGTAGCGTATTTAAAAATGCTGCTGTCAAAACTACACTGGACCTTTCCCATCAGAAGAGTTGTTTTCAACGTTAATTTTTTTGTTCTATGGATTTGGTAGGTTATACAATGGAAGTCTTCTAGTTGAGGCATTGATAAACCTGGGGTTTCTCCCAATTGTTTACTAGCTTTGTCAGGAGTTTGGAGAGCCAGATTTTATAGAAACAATTAAAAACATGTTGCTGTCATTAAAATATAGTTGGCTCAGACCTCATTTGATGTTTTGTTCTGAAGGTGGCAGAACACCGGAGTTGTGTCCGTGGCTGTTGAGACACGATACTATCCACAGAAAAGTCCAAAATGGTACAACTCTGTGCAGCCCTTTCAGCTCTGTAGACTGTGATGCATCAGCATCTCTGTGGTACACAGAGAAAATAATACAGTGCTTTCACTCCCTCCAGCTCACACAGAAAATACCACTGACCTAAACCCCACAACAAACCCACACACTATGAACACTGCAACTACCATATGCATCCCCTAATGACTTAAACTACGAGGCTACTTAAAACAAATGTTAAACTACATGAGTAGGTTTCAAAACTGTTAAAAAGCAAAGGCTGCTCTATAGATATAGCAAAGATGACATAGGGAAAAAAAATGGCTTAGAGTGGAAGATGAGGAGCATTTTCCATGAAACTAGGCTACATAAACAAAAGGATGAAAGAATAACAGTGGACTGGTTATACAGTTATCACCAAAAAATGGTGGTAACCATCTAGCACCCAACTAATGGTGGTAGCATGACCATCCAAATGAGGACTTACCGCTCTTGCACCGGGTTTTCCCTGCAATTCAGCACACAAGCATCTTAATGTACATGTAGGTGTTGAAATGAATTGTTTAGCACAGCGAATGCTAAGAAGCTGTATCTTCTTCCACTTCAGCTAGTGAAAACAGGGAGTGGTAGGAGAACCAGTCTTTTTCTATACTATACAGCCTGTGCAGAGAGTGGGCTGTGAGCAGCATATGAGTACAACAGCACTGTGTGGGGTCAACAGCAGCCCCTCCCAGGTTCCATCCAAAACACAGAATACTTTTTGGGTTCTTTTTGCTGAAAAATGAGATCATTGGAAGAGAAAGCTTTAGGCTTTGGCTTCTGTGCTGATGTAAATTTTGTATCACACTCTTAAAAATATTTAAATATTAATCTGTCCCCCTAGATCTTTCACTGGGTTTCTAGCACTTGACGCATTTTAAAAATCAGCCTTCTCTGATGACTCTGCAATGTTGAGAATGTCTTCAGAAAGATGAGGCTGCTTCTTCAGAAAGAAACACAAAGCCAAAAACAAGTAAAAAGGAAGATAAAGAAATTCAACTTATGTGAAAAAGGCAGTATTCCCACTGCATTGTAGTTGCTTCTAAAACAAAACTAATTATCCCCATGTGACTTGCAATTGCAGATACAACGAGAACAAATGTGGGTATCAAAGTATTCATGCAAAAAAAAAATCTGTGAATCATCCTACCAAAGGTCACATCAAAGTTGCATACTGGCTTTTAAATAGAGGGTTTAGAAAAATGCTTAGGGAAGTTGCTGGTGTAGTTAAAAAGAAGGAAAAAACCCCACTCTATAGTTCAAGGAATAATTTTAAAATATTTATCATCATACAGGTAAGTTACTGCAGAATGCACAGGTTTAATGCCATACTAATCTCTGCTCAGTATCATGTTTTTCCATAAATAGCAAATGGGCAGAGCATGCTATGGATCTGAGATTAGAAAGTGGCCCCTCAGTCACTAAGTAGGCTTTTCGTTAAGTATATGCACATCCTGTTTAAAACGTAAGGGCCCACTTTCTAATCTCTGTCAAGCAGGATGCAGTTAATGGACATCTGCAAATATTCAGTATTACAAGGCATGCGAACCAGGTGATTTCTCAGACACGCAGTGATACATGTCACAAATTTCATCCCCGCTGAGGCAGTAAATCTTTAGGGTAAGAATAGCCAAGTTGACACTGATGCTCTATAGGCCTATTTTCATTTTAATGGACGTGGAAGTGAGGATTTACATGCACAATTCGTTTTATTCCTAGCAAGAGTGATTCACTGCATGACATGAGGAAAACAGGTATCTTCCTAGCAAAATAAACATCTTACGTAGGATTTAGACCTGAAGTGACCACTGATAAGCTCTAAAGGCATTTTATAATGCCTTTAATGCCTAATAAGAATACTAATAATGATGCTTAATGACGTTATTGCTAGTTAAAGATGCTATATTTAAGCTCGGAAACAAGCTATTCGTTTTCAGGTCCGAAAAGCCGACAGGCTGATTTTCTGCCAGCAGCCGAAAGCCTCTCCTACATCCCCGCGTCCTCGGTTTGGGTAACAGCCCCGAACTCCCAGCCACACAAGCGGTGACGGCCGAGCCCT
>NW_010226029.1:0-10324 GCF_000690775.1 Eurypyga helias
CCTTTCCTGGCTGAATCCAGCCCACACCTGATGTAGATTCATACCATTCCCGTCTAGTTGATAATACCCTTTTTTTTTTTTTTGCCACTCCCTCTATACTCATGATTATATATGATTTGCAGTATTTAAAGGCCTGGCCATCACTTTGCTGAGCTCACTTGTGAAACCTCCACTGATGTCAGTGGTATCAGGTAAAACTGCAAATAATTCCCTGTTTTACAATAAACTACCCAAGCCCTCTTCTCAGGGACTACTTGAAGGTATGCCTTAGAGTCAAAACAACAAGGTCCTACCAGTCCTCATATCTCCAGCTAAAAGCCCTTTGGCTCTCATAAATTGTCTGCTCACCGTATTCACCTGCAATCAAAGACTTAACATTTAGTGTTTCACAGGAAAACCTGCTTTCTTCTCTGCCATGGAGAAGGTTAGATGGTGATCTCTTGTATCTTTTTTTTCATTTTTATTTGCTGGCTTACATCCTCCCTCACCAATGAACTGCTTTGTATAATAACAAGGCACTTCTTATGGTAAAGTAATTTGGTTACAGGCCATCGGAAATGCTGTATGGTCACAAAAAGCATAATGTTATACAAAGCAAAGCACCAGAGGGAAAAAAAAAAAATCTTATCAAAGAAGAGGCAAAGCAAAGAAAATCAGAATGTGTGTTAAAGATAAATCTTATGTCATGACCTTAAAAAACCCCAGCTGGGATTCTACTATTCAGAATAGCCCTTGGAAATTATTTTCAAAGGTTAGCTGCATGTGAAAAAGGAACAAAATAAAGTTTGATCACCCAGGGATTTGCAAACATGTTTGTGGGAGCCACCAGAAGGCCCTGTACAGATGACCTGAACGGAGGCAGAAATAGTTCAGCTTTCCAACCAAGCAAGCAGGGTGAACGTTCTGTAAGCATTTGAATATCAAAGGAGGCCTTTTAAAACCAAAGCCCTACTTCACAGGAAGCCAATTTAATGAACACACACAAGAAAAAATAAATTACAGGGCTGGAATACATTCCTTGGTGAGATTACACTATTTTGAAGCCTGTCATTTTCCAAAGACTTTTCTGTGCAGGTCAAGGAACAAGCTCTGATCCTGAACGTCATGGTGTGATTAGGAGGGCCAGAGAAAGAAGCTTAGGTTCAGAAAGGACCTGGATTGATGCATAACGTTTGAGAATGCACCTGGAGCCAGCTGCTGGTAGAAAAACACTAGACACTTGGCATGCAGTAATCCTTTCAGCAGGTTTAATGAAGCTTTGTCTCACAGATAGTCCCTTCTGGCTTATAATTTCTTATTACTCTATGTCCTTACTGTATTGCTTACTGCTGATGAAACAGAACTATTACAATAGTTAAAGCTGTGTTGCAGCCTGCACTTCGTTTTTGATGTGTCTTTTCAGGTGACTATTTTATGGATAAGCAACTTGAGTGCAACAGTTTCAGTTAGGTGAAGGGGAAATTACATTCCCATCAGTTCTGCACCACATAGTTCTATGCACCAAAACTTCCATTTGCCTCCAATAAATGAAATGCAAAACATGAGAAAAAACCAGACCTTATGGTTTTCACTTTTTTTTTTTTTCTCCTTTCCAGAATTCCGTTCAAAGTAGTAGGACTATTTTCAATTTCTCAGAGTTTCACTTTGTAAAAGAGAACATCAGATACACTCATTTGGGGCAAGCAGTGAAACGCTGGTGCCCATATCTATCCTGTGCAAGGTTTCTGCCCACCTTACTGGCAGAAACAAGAAAAACACTCCTTTTTTTTTAATGTCAAAAGTACAAATGGGTTCACTGAAGGGTTAGACAAATTCATGTCTCTTAATAGTAGCCCGGTTGTGACTTCCAGCTCCAGATGTCTCTGTACCACTAATTACAATAAATCAGGAAACTGTATTGAGGAAAGAAATTGCTCTCTATATCTTCTCATTATTATATTCCTCAGTTACCTTTAGGACATCACTGGTGCTGGGAGGTTGAGCTAGATGGACTCAGCTCCACTCCAGTGCAATGTCCACCATACTTGTAAAACCTTTACAAAAAATAATGTGGTTTTGATATAGAGAGTCTGACACAGGCAGAAACAATGCAACTAAGCAGGAAATACAGGAGCAGAATCGTAAGTATGATGGGAGATAAAGTTGGAGAAGAATTACGTCAGTATGGATCCACTGATGACAATGAAACTGTACTGATTTACACCAACTGTAGTCTTTACTAAGGTAACAGTATAAAAGTATCACTGGGAGTATAGCAAATGTGTCTTTCTAGGCACAAGGGATTACAGCCAGCCATGGATGCCAGTTGCATATGCTTACACCAGGATTTAATTTGGCACAATAGTTATGAGCATGATGTGGCTTAGCAAATTATTTATGTTGGCCCTGTAGGCAACTGACAGCAGTGATCTCCCAATAAAACTGCATTGGTGAGGATACAGGAAGAGAAGTGAATGACATCCCAGGTGGCACAACCATCACAATGTATACAGTGATGTTTGTGTTGTCTCAGTCCATCTGTGTGTGCAAAGGCCACAAAAGAAATGCTTGACCAGAGCCATAAAGATCCTCAGATCAGGGGTGAGCACGTTATTTTGTCTTGTGATGATCTGTTCACTTATGGAGGGTTTTGGAATGTATAAATGTCCAGGGGTAATCAGGCAGGGATGTTGTCCCTGCACAGGCTACTGGATTTCCAGTCTGGGTCCTATTTTCCTGTAACTCTAGTGGGAATGGCTTTGTCCTTAGTTTAGCGGCTTGAGAAGAGAAAGTGGGGAAAATTCAACGCTCTGGGAAAAAAACCAGTGCAAACTAGCATTGCTGTGGTTTCTTACAGTGTGTTTGGAAATGAACAACCACAGCTGAGCTGTTTGGTCATACTGTCTAATTTGAAATCATGGGAGGGTGTAACAAACTGGGCAAATACAGAAAAGCATTTCTGGCCCAGCAGAAAATAATGAAAATGGAATGTGCCACAGATATTGTGAAGGGGTGAATAACCTGTGCACCCCTGAAAAAGAGTGAGTATGCACAAAATAACAGTAGTTCATATTGATCACTTCTCCAAAAAAAGCATGTGGTAAAGATGAGCAAGTCCAGAGGAGCACCACACGGATGATCGGAGGGCTGGAGCACCTCTCCTTTGAAGACAGGCTGTGAGAGTTGGGCTTGTTCAGATTTGAGAAGAGAAGGCTCTGGGGACACCTTATTGCAGCCTTCCAGTACCTGAAGGAGGCTACAAGAAAGGTGGAGGGAGGGTCTTTATACAAGGGCCTGTAGTGGTAGGACAAGGGGTAATGGGTTTAAATGGAAAGTGGGGAGGTTTAGATTGAACATTAGGAAGAAATTCTTCACAGAGAGCGTGGTGAGCCACAGGAACAAGTTGCTCATAGAAGCTGTGGATGCCCCATCCCTGGCTGTCTTCAAGGACAGGTTGGACAAGGCTTTGAGCAACCTGGTCTAGTGGAAGATGTCCCTGCCCATGGCAGGGGGGTTGGAACTAGATGGTCTTTAAGGTCCCTTCCAACCCAAACCATTCTGTGATCTGGGTGGTTGTTGCATGTCTTGTGACCTGGTTTCTCTACACAGAATTGGCTCTGTTTGCAAGGATCAGCACTCACTTAGAAAACAGACTGCTTTTCATATTTTAAATTAACCAGTTATGAAAATATTTTTTTAAAGAAAATTATCCAGAAATAATCCTATTTAAAATGCGTTGACTTTTTCAAGTAATACTTAAAAAAAAAAAGTGTCTGGCATGTGGCCATGGACAGAGGCAGGACTGGTTCAGATCATCTGTGTTCCTGGATTAGTAACTCTCACTATGTTGCTTTGGCTTTGAGTGTAATAACCACACTGATCTGGCCCTCAAAAGCACAGAGAAGACATACAAATGTGATCTGGAGAACCTTACCTTCTAGTACCAGTGAAGACCAGATTCTTTTTACATCATCAGTGTCATACAAATATTTCCCCATCTAAGGCATTCACTAGTCACTAAAACTGAGGTTTTGATTTGTTTGCTAGTAGGGATAGGCATTGTCTGATGCTTGCTTTTCTGCTGTATTTTTCGTCTTATCAACCTTATTTGTATTCATTCTCTTTCCCACCTAATCAAGCTCCTGTCCTACTCTCCTAATGGTGTGTTCGTTAGTTTTAAAGACTTTAAAAATAAATTTTTTAAAAAACCCCAACACTTAAAAAATAGGCAGAGTGGGAAAGACATACAGGGTTGATAGTGTTCCTTGGTTATCTCAGCCTCAGTTTCACCACCGAATGTAATGTAGAGTGAAAATACCCTTCATTTTGATTTGTGATATAGCAGCTCTTGGAAGTGCTTGGCAGGAGAGGTGCTGTGCATACGTTTAATTAAGGCTCTAAATTGCAAGCACTTAACAAGACAGAGTCAGGAAGCAAATGCAGATCTAAAGACGCGAATAAAACTAGATGTTACCATGCCATCCTGTCAGTTGTCAGGAAAGACTACAATGAAACCTGCTGACTACCAAACCAGCTAAGAGTCGATGTTTGGCCCTGTCTTGACCAAGTCACAAAACGGTGGCCATCCTTGGCCTCGAATGAAACACCCATCATGGAACAAGCTGGAATTAAGTACCATAACTCTCATCCCATATCTCTTGCATTACAAGAGAAAAGTATGTTTATACAAGAGCAGTTTTTACTGTTCTTACACTTTCCCACTCAGCTAAAGATATTAATGTTATTCTCACAGTATTTATTTATAAAGAAAATTTATTCTGGTTGGGGGGTGACATTTATGCTGATTTTACCACAGCCTTTTCACTGCCTGTGTCTTTTATTATAGCTGTATTTCTTTCATTGCCTGCTGTTCATCCCCTCTTACAAGTAAAATATTTTACCAAGCTGACCATCTGATGAAACATTTTTTCTGCTAGGACCAGAATATATTTCCGAAGCAACATTGGAGGAGTGAAGGCATATAACACTTTAAGACAGTGTGCCACAGAACAAGGCTGATAGAGGTTTATGGGAGATATAGGGGAAAGGAGGGAATCACTTCCTTAGGGTGATTAAGCAGATTTTATTTACAGCACAAACTGGACACATGCAAATTGTGTATCCATTAAACACAACGCTACTTTAGATTTCAGGCAGCTGGCGATGAGAGCTTTGATATTAATTTTCACCGAGCATCTAAACGTTAGATCAAGTTAAGGTTTAGGATATATCAAGTATTCTTCAGTTAAAAAAAAAACCAACCAAACAAAAAAAAAACCCACCACAGAAAGCAGGGATGTTGCAATTATCCCCAGAGAAAGCATTGTGATTACAATAAAATGAAAATGCAAAGTTAAATTCCCAAGGCAAGTAAACCACATAAGAGAAGGTGGTGCAAAGCTGAACCATACAGGCTGTTTAAGCTCTGCCATCGAGTTTTTTTCATAGTTCTTTCACTGGGGGTTCACCTTTCCTGTGCGGGAGGCATCAGGTGATGTGTGCAGTGCAGCCTAAGAAGGAGGCATGCATGCCAAAGGGTCTGACAAAGATCCCAGGAGATGCGGAAGCTGAGACGACTCCTGGGTCTGGCACAGAAACTGCTGATTAGAGTAAGTGGGAGAAATTAATAAAATGCAGCATGGACCAGACCCAGATCAGTGAATAGTCATGGGTCCATTTGCTCTCCCAGGCGTATTCTGAAACTGCTTTTTGCCCGCTTCAAACTAACTGCAGAAAACCCAGCATATGATTGTGGCTTTAGGGTGAATTTCCTTGTCTGATGGAAGAACAGGGACTAACAAAACCTGGTGGGTCTCAGAGCTGCCCTTAACTCACAGCGTTTCCTATGCAACATCACGCTGTCATCGCCCTGAGCTGCTGCTCTCCATAAGCTTCAGATCCTGTGAGTGGCAGCAACAGGATCCTACCCTTGCTTGTGCATACATGAGAGTTAATCTGTGTGTCTGAGAATGCAAACAGGTAAACATGAAGCAGACTGGCATTTGTATCTTTTACTCAACACCATGCACTTTGTACACATTCTCCCTCATCCTCTTCCCAGGCTTTTTCACAGGAAGAGAAATAATGCTAAAGTCTAGGAGATAAAAATCTCACTGGCTTTACAGGTTTCAATTAAACACACCTATTAACGATATCCTTGTGTGCTTATTTATAAACACAATTTATTCTTTTCTGCAAGTCATTCATGCAGCTGCTGCTAAGAAAGTGCTTTCCTTGACTGAATATTTTATTATCAGCATATTTCCTTAGCTACTTTCCATTCGTCCTACCTTAGAAATAAAATATTTCATTGAAATGTCCATCTGATAAAATATTCCCCTTTAGACATATATTTACTCAAAGAGTATTTGAAAAGTAAATTTGTATAATATTTAAGGTAGAAAGTGGTGCCAGCAGCAATAAATTAGCAGCAGGCTAACCTGCAGGTTTGTAGGCATTCTCTTCCTGCAATATTATATAGTATGTCATTGTTAGTAGCGATATACATACTCCTATAGATCCCAGTTCTAGAAAGACTTATGCACGACTTGAACAGTCAAGTACTTCAGTTATCCATACTGGAAGGGGCTTTAAATATATATTTGAACTGTATAGTGAAGCTTCACTGGGAAGCCTGGGGGTTCATAAGGCCATGCCCTTTTAAGTTCTCATACTGAAAGAGCAGAAGATATTCAGCTAAATAGAGAAGTGAGTGTTTATTACATGTTGTGGTGGTATTCATTTTGAGTTTAAGCATGGTTTTTCACTTAAAACAGACTGCATTTTGCATCCAAAGTTCAAGTGCATCCCAAAACCCTCAGCAGAATTTCTCATCAACCCATGAGGTTTCCACCAAGAGCTAAAGACAGTTAACTGTCAGCGCCTATGTTTCAGTTAACAATGTTGCCCGTGAGTTATCCTTCCCTTTGAGCTGTATTACAAATCCTGAAGCCTGGCTTGTTTCCCACTCACTGCACAAGTATGAAAGAGCCAACACACACTTGTAGCTGAGGTGAGAGGACTCACTAGCTGGTCACTTTACATAGCTCTGAGTGCACAGATTCCTGCTCTAATTCAACCATCCACTCTCAAACTTCTCTTTGTAGCCTCAGTTATGTGTTCACCTGGTACAAACTGCTGTGGCTACTTGGCTTAAGTGGTTGTATTGGATTTGTGTGGCAAGGTTTTGTTGCAGAGGCGCTAAACAGGTGTCTTTGAGAAGCTGCTGGAAGCCTCCCCTATGTCTGATAGCGCTAATGTCAGCAAACTGGAGCAGGCTCCTGGCAGGGATTGTGACCACGGGGGGGACCCAGGCTGGAGCAGTCTGTGAAGAACCACAGCCCATGGGAAGGATTCACGTTGGAGAAGTTGGTGGAGGACTGTCACCCATGGGAGTGACCCATGTGATGGACTGACTCTGACCACCATTCCCCATCCTCCTGTGCTGCTGTTGGGGAGAAGGTAGAGATATCAGGAGGAAAGCCGAGCCTGGGAAGAAGAGAGGGGTGCAGGGAAGGTGTTTTAATATTTGGTTTTAGTTTCTTTTACTTGTGATTTGATTAGCAATAAATTAAATTAATTTTCCCCAAATTGAGTCTGTTTTGCCCCTGACAATAATTTATGAATGATCCCTCCCTGTCCTTATCTCTGCCCATGAGCCTTTCATTACATATTTTCTCTTCCCTGCCCAGCTGAGGAGGGCAGTGGCAGAGCGGCTTTGGGGGGCACCTGGCTTCCAGCCAGGGTCAACCCACCACAGTGGTTCTGCTCCCATGAAATTCTGTAATGAGACTTCAGTGTGAGTGAACGCAAAATTCATGAACACTCGAATGTCCTGAATGTGATGTACGAATTATGCAGTCCAGACTACAGTGCAAGGATTTACCTCACTATATGTGAGCCCATCTCCACAATCTCCCGCTTAATGCATTTGCTGACTGAGGAAGCCTGAAAACACAAGGGGATTGAGAGCAGAGAAGAGCCCCTATCACCGTGCTGCTTGCTCTCAAGGTTGCTGTTGTAGGTATTTTGGCAACTGGGGACTGTATGTGTATTACAACAGACACGGACTTTCCTGTGTCTGACTAGCATTTGTAAAAGGCCTTGCAAAAGGTAAGCTGTGTGTATTATTTTATCCCCTTAGTTGACTTGTTACACAGTAAATAAAAGCTCTAGAAACTGGGGGAGGAAAATACAGATGGATTTGAAAGTAAATAACTCACACACGCTGCTCTTTTCTAAAATCCTTGTTGCACTGGCAGAGCATGGAAGGAGGCTTTTCTCTTTACACAGAAATCCTTTTTCTGCCGTGATTTTACGCCTCTCCCCCAGTGTGATCGGAGTTAGGCTTTCCCAGAGTTTGCTAAGAATGAGCAGAGAGGTTTTGTCTCAAAAATGCTGGGTGCCATCTGTTATCTCTTTAAGACTGTTCTTACCAGAGGCTGGAGCTGCCAGTCCTCTTTACGTTTGGGAGCTGCTGCGTTTCATGGGCAATTCACTTGGGGTCTCGTGTATCTTACTTCCTTTTCTTCTTGCTGTGGCTGACCAGAGGGATTTCTCTCTCCGTACAATTAAAGAATGGTGCAATGTCACTCCTTAGCAAGACTTAATGGGGCTGAGGGACTGAAATTTAAATACCTTATTTGTGTGGTACTGCTCAGTGTGGATGTGGTAGCTCAGGTCTGCATTAGTTCAGAGATTGTTTTCTTAAATTACTTCTCTTTTCTCCATAGTAACCTCAATGTATGCTTTTAAAGCTAAATGACACTGGAATGCATAACATAATCTCTGGTGGTGGTTTTGTTTTTTTTTTTTTGTTTTGTTTATATTGGTTATCGCAACACTTCTATGTCAGCGAATGAGGAACCTGGTGCGTTCGATCTGCATGCCAGTGGAGCTCCCTTCCCAGGGGTATGGCCACTTGTCTGTGCCCCTGTTAAATGTGTAATCCTCTGTTTCTGACAAATTAATCTTTTCCGTGCGCACGCACCAACTGCGACATTACAGAGGATTATGCTTGCATGCAGTGAAGAGGTAGCAGAGGAAGGTGCGCTTTAAACACTCCTTGAAGTTCCAGTTTCTTGTGTATCTTAGTAATAAATAAAGGTCTATGGAAGGGTGAAAAATTAAAATTTCTAAGAACAATGTAAGTTAGTACTTACAAGGTGCAGTTTGAAGGCCCCATAAGGTCTTGCTGTTGCCATGAGAAGCCATGAAAAATTTTGCTTTGAAAATCTAGGCAGAAATGTCTCACTGAAACAGATTTTGAAGGAAGCTGTAGAGAAAAAGTACAGATTTGAGGCTAGAATGAGAAACTGGATGTAAAATTTATTGTGTCTTTTTCAGTGCCTGTTTTCCAGTGGTCAACCAGACTGACCCAGACACCCCAGCACCTGCTTCCCTGTCACTGGGCTCAGGTGGCATATAACCTTGTGTGGATGGGGACAATGGCCAAATTCCTCACATTTTCTCTCCTTTTCATCCCTTTACCTCCCAGTTGTGCCTGTCAGCATGCATCTAGTGTTAAACTCAGCTCAAGCGTGACTCCCCATGGGGTTCAGGGCATGGTTTGTGACACAGGTGCAGGCGAGAAGCCTCAGATGTCTACTCTCCTTCGCCCTGTCCAAGGGAGCTAAAGCATGTCTCCAGCCAGTCTTCCTTCTCCTCCTCCTCTCCCCTGGGCTTTTTGAACACAAGAGGATTAGCAGGATTTGCTGCAAGATGCCTGCTGCTCCTATTACGATTTCTGTAGTTCTCATTAATTTCACGAAAGCCTGTTTTGTCCCGCAGCCGCTGGCAGCAGTTCATGGAGGGGGAAGCAGGAGTCCCCTGAAGTGAACCTTACTGATATAGAAGGAAGTTTTATAGCACTGGAGTATTCAGGCCACAAAGCTATTTAGGTATTTCTTTGAAATATTTTGGTGTGTTACTTGTGCACTTGATACTGTGGTAGCCAGAGTTCAGACTGTAATGTGGAGCAGCATGACGCAGATATTACTAATTTTTCACCTTTGGTCTTTTCTTTCTAGCTCTCTTGTCAAAACCCAACTGAATTATCCCAGACTGGAAACAAGAATTGATTTAGAACCTATCCAATAACATATATTTTGGAGAAAAATAAAGGGAGGGATTTTACTCCGTTTTGTAGTAAACACACCCATATCCTATTTTTCCCCTACTACCATGTCAGTCAGCATTTGTCTTTTGCATGGGAGGATGAAAGAAAGACTAAATATTGAATAGGCATATGCAGCATCTAATTGGTAAAAATATTTTTTCCTTGGAGATAGATGAACACACTGGAAAGTAAGGGTGGGATATTTAAAATGAGGGAGAGAATTCCTGC
>NW_010226029.1:10344-10950 GCF_000690775.1 Eurypyga helias
GTGTATAATGACTGCTATAGGCAGCGAATATAGTATTTCCAGTTCAACTCTCTCTTTGTATTCCTTTCTAATACATCCATTATTTGTGATGGCATATTTCTACAAAACTTTGGAAAAAAAACTTATACTGTATGTTAAGATGCATTTTAATTAATATCTGCTTTTGAAATTAAACCCTTTGTCTTCAATCAGTGAAAGAGAGCAAAAGAAAAACCACAGATCGTAAATATTTTTACAGTGCTATGTCTGGTGCATTAATATATTCAGTTTTTTTCTAATAGAGATTTTGATTATTAAAAATACAAATTGTCTGATTAATTATAAATTATAATTTGATTTATAAGATGGTGTTACATATTAAATAATGCCAGATGGTGCCATGAGGGCATTAGCTCCCCGTAATAGATTCTAGATGACAAGGGAATTAAAAGGGGACAGAGTCCGGGAACCAAATTAAACAAGCAGTGAAAACTCTGCCAGAATAAAAATAGTTCCCAAAGCATTTTCTCTCTCGCTCTTTCTCTCCTCTTTTTAAAGTTAAACATGAAAAAAAACACCCTAAAACCTACTTTTTTTTTTTTTTTTTTTTTTTTCTTTCAACATTTT
>NW_010226029.1:10981-25217 GCF_000690775.1 Eurypyga helias
CAACAAGACTCCGAAGGCAATACAGCATGGATTACATTTTCAATAACTTCACATGCCTTTTAAGCTTCCTTCAATATGTTTGCATCGGTTAGTAAAAAGTCTATTGTTATGTACCACCATTTGAAAAATGTTTCTGGATGTTAGAGTGGCCAGGTTTGTTACTCTACAACTCCTAGGTAAGGCAGATCACTCTCCCCACCTGAGCACTAGTGGTGGAGGTTCATCATTGCCCTTAAGTGCAGTTTCTCTTCCTATGCAGAATTAAATGAGGTGCTGCATTGGTGTTTTGAGGACTAAAACATGTGCTTGTATGTGGAAGGGTCCGAGTATCACTGATATGAATGAAACTACTTCCTCTCTAAAGGCAGGAGGGGAGGAAGAACAGAGTATGCAAATACACAGATTGAAATTCCAGTTATATAGACATTGTGAGAACTAAGTTATAGGGGGTTTAAAATAATTATCACTGTTGGGGTTTTTAATACAAGTTGCCTGTTTCAAACTCATGGAAGGAAGGGACTTCTGATTCAGCACTGACCTGAATATTTCTTTTCTCCTGACTTTCAGTTCTGATTTCATCTCAGTTCAGCAGATTCAAACATCTACCACCCCCTATGCTTTTCTTTGCCATGTTTCTTTCCACTGCATCTTGCATCTTAATGGAGTCAACTAAAAAATGCATCTTATAATTTCAGGCTTTCTTTTGAGTCATGTTCATTAAGGGATTGCTTGTTCTTTGCCTGGTGTTACCTTTATGTGAGCACTGTGCGCTGACTTAGTAATATCCTCTAGAGCATCCTGTTTGCAGCTGGCCCACCAAACATATTCTCGTATGCTTGTAGTTTTAATGTTTGTGTCCTTATCTGATGTCATCTGTTGAACATCTACAGAGACTCCCCTTTTCCATCTTACTGTATATGCATTCTTCTGTACCAGGAATGCAGGGAAGGGTGTACGAGAGACTAAAAGTTTTGCAAAGTAGTAGTTGTAATGATCTGCAATAAGCATCTGAGGAGCCTTTAGGCTTATCAAGTGCATCTTTCCATGGGAACCTGTGCTTCTTTCTATTTGCATCTTTTTTTTTTTTTAATGAAGAGTACAGTGAAATAGAATGGCTATCTTTCTTGAACTCAACCTCATGTATTTTATTTTGAGGTGTCTGATTCAAGAAGCACCAAATTTTTTCTTGTACTCTTAATGTTTTTGTTTTGATACATCATCTTTCTATTGAACAATGACTGATGACTTCAGGCTCTGCCTAATATGCTATGTTTATAAATGAATCAGAAAAGCAACGTTGCACGTATTTGCATGACAAGGTAATGTAATGAAGTTGAACCAATTTTATCTCTGAAATTCCCTATTTAAAGTGCACTGGTCTTCAATATAAGATGATGTAAAAAGTGCTGAGCCTGGATTTTTTTGTATTAGACTTGGAATTTCCACTGAAGGTAATTCCAATATTTTCACATTTCTTTTTGTACTAAATAAAACAAAAGTTACATTATCATGCAGTTTATGAAGGAAATTTTTATATTATTTTCTTTTAGTTAGAAACTGCCTTAGTAGTCTGTCTCTTCCTGAAGGTTGAAATATTTTATTTCAAAATTTCATCCTTATAGTAGCCTTCCAGTACCTTATTGTAGCCTTCCAGTACCTGAAGGAGCCTACAAGAAATCTGGGGGGGACTTTTTACAAGGGCCTGTAGTGACAGGACAAGGGGGAACAGACTTAAATTAAAAGCAGATAGATTTAGATTAGATAGCAGGGAGACGTTCTTCACAGAACGGGTGGTGAAACCCTGGAAGAGGTTGCCCAGAGAAGCTGTGGATGCCTCATCCCTGGATGTCTTCCAGGCCAGGTTGGACGAGGCTTTGAGCAACCTGGTCTAGTGGAGGGTGTCAATTTTAGTCACTAAGAACATTTCATTAATTCTGGTAAAAATACAGAAAAAGCTGATCTCCATTCAATTTGTAATATTACACTATTTCAGAAGTATTTACTGATGAAAATAACTCTTTTTTTAATTGATTTTTTAATATGTGTTTTTATATTCTTAAATGGTTGCCTTCATTGAGTATTCAAAATTCACAGAACCTACATATTTCTACTCAGGTTCTGTGTACCAAAGACAGTAGCAAGAACTGTCTGAATCTCTCAAATTTCACACACGGAGAGATTTTTTAACAACTTTTAAAAAAATAGAGATTTTAGAAATTACTTCTGATACTGTTAAGTTTCAAGTAAAGACAAGTAATTTAAACTTTGGCATAGTTAGGACGTGTTTCCTGGAACTGTCCAACCTCGAACTGTGATCCTATCATATCTGACTAGAATGTTACAAGATCTCATTTTATCTAGTCTGGAGGCACAAGTATATGTGTATGTACTTGTATATATGTTTTAATAGATATAACTCAGGCAATCAGTACTTAGAAACAATCCACTCACCAGCACCCCTCCCACTGTATTTCAGCAGCAAAGAATAATGGTGTCTATCACTCAATAGGATACCTAAGCCACAGTTTCCTTCCCTCTTGGATCTGCTTCTCTGTGATTTCTTTGTGAGCTGCTCTCTTTCCTCCAGCAAATATCTTCCTCCAATTTCATGACATGCTGGGTCTCTGTGACTTACTTTCAAATATCTATATATTTAGAAGACTCTGAGTCAGCTGGAAAAAAAAAAAAAAAAAGATAAACAAAAACCCAAACCATCAACACACTAAAAGAAAGAAAATTAACCAGTGTTGGTGATCCATCATCTGATATTCTGATCCTTCCCTATATTACTTAACAAATGCTCCCACCCAATGGAAGCTGGACTGCTTGAGACACATTAGAAAATAAGTTAACATCTGCAGTGCAGTTCAAAAGGACTTGAGTTGTTGATCTGTCACCTCCTGGGTGCATGGTTATGTTTTTGGAGGAAAAGCAGCTCATTTGCCATAAGCTGACATAGGTCAGAAAAGTAAAATGGAATGGAAAAGACATCTGCCGGGTATATTGCCTGTGCATTTCCAGTTGCTCTCATAAGGATATTGCAGAGGTAACAGATATGAATGGGGAAATAAAAAGGATAGGAAGTATGGGAAGGATTCAGTAAAAAGGAGACTGGAAGGGTTGGAAAAGTGAAGATAAAATGAAGAACTGAGTGAGAATAGTAGATTTCTGAAGGAAGGTTGCCCAGTTGCTCACATTTCCATTTTCTTGTATTATATAATCAAGGAATAATGAAGTTTTCTAGAAGCATATGAAAACAAACTAAAGGAAATGTTTGTTTTCTGTTTTGTTTTATTATAATAAGCATTGTATAACAAACTTATGCAATGCAATCCTGAAGGAGGGAAGGAAGCTTTTATGTGAATAATTTGAACCAGTTTCATTGTACACAATTCTCTCTTAAAATGATAACTTTTTCATTTTTAGGACTAATTTTTTAGTCAGGTCAGGAAGATTGTTTTGTATACTCCATAGAGGAACCTTTTACAGAAGTCTCTATGAAGAACTTGAGTCTGGTTAGCAGATTAGGAAGACTACTGCTCCCACCTGCAGCTGCTGTTCATGTAACACAAGTAATAATATCCTCAAGGATTTCCCCACAACCTCAAGTGATTTAAAGACCTCTTCTTGAAAGTGTTCTTTAGGAAAGGACAAATTAAAAGAATTTCCTTTGCCATAAAAAATCCCATTAATTTACTGTGAGTTAAAATACTAAACAGCTACACTGAAAACAGCCCAGCATTGTTATTCTTACTCCTGTCTTATGTTCGTGAATATTTTTGACGCTGACACTCATCACACAAATGAAACAAGGACCAAGTTTCATATTGCCAGTTATTTAACCATAAATAAATCTGTTGGTGTCTGCTCCCAAAAGCATGCATTTGAGAAGCAGTAAGCTGCAGTCTAGTAAGAAATTGGGAGAACAGAGAATTTACCCTGATGTAAAGTTTAATTGTCTGTTTCTTCCCAACATACATATCAAACGTAGAGGTGAAACACCTCTGAATAGGTATGTTCAGGTATGTAACTCTATTAAGAGCATTGTTCTCACACAAAGATTGATTTAGACTGGTGCTTTAAGAACAGAAATTTGACAAAACACAGAAGGTTGTTGAAATAAATGTGCAATTAATTTAACTTGTATTTCTAACACACACAATACCAGGCATAATTTTTTTTAACCTCCCTTGCTTTCCCTCTTTATTCATTGCACATTTAAATTCATTATGGAAAAAAATTAGGAAAAAAAATCCCTGATAGTTATTTTTATGATCAAACACCTTTTCCAATTAGTCTTGGCACCTCACTATAATCACGATGAATGTTATTAATTCAGCAGCCTACATCCTATTAAGGGTTTCATCATAGCAGTGTGTTCAGGAACTTAATGGCCTTTGCATATTAATGCTGCAGCCTGTGGTCTTGTGTCCATTAGTAGTGTATAATACCATGGGTTTGAACTCACATATGTGTATGCAAACATATAAACATACAATTACATACAAATCTAGATAAGGTTACTGCAAGTCTATGAAACAGCACTTTGAATTTACTTAAGCTGTTATTTTCAGTAAGATTCTTGTGCGTTCAAAATGTTCTCCACATAACAAAAGATGTAATGCCATTATAAACCAGTACAATACTGTAACAACAACATACAACAGAAGGCAACAGTAGTGGTGGTTGCTACGCATGGTGCACAGGCATTGGTGATCTTTGAGGTCATGGTAAAAGTGCACCTTAAATATACAATATTACTGTGGGGGTATTTTGAGTAAAATAGTGATTTAATAACATGGAGAAGGTGTTTTGTGGGAAATTGAAGGTTGACAATGTTTTGTGGGGAAAAATTTTTGGTAACCACTGGGTTATAACAACCAGTCTGACAGTCTGCATTGCTTTCTCTTAACAGCAAAATAATTAAGATAATTGTGATACATCCAGCCTTCAGAGGATTTGGAATTTTTGCATAAACTGCATTTTTTTCCTTCTTCTTATCAGACTTAATCTGAGATTAGTTTCTGTGCTCTGAATTGCTAAGGGTGCAACAGTAAGGATGGAACTTTTTAATCATTTAGTCCGCACCTCTGTATAGTACTGATGGTAGTCCTTATTTCACTTTCCTCCAGTAAACCTATAGCTTCTCTCCAGTCTCTTTGGAAGACAATCTAGACATATTTTTGATAATTTAAATTATGGGCAGTCAATTGATCACAATGTAAATTGCCTTATTACTTCCTACTGTCCTGCATTTTTTAATTTAGTCAAACTTTCTACTGTCTTCGCATATGGAATATCTGGAACATCTCCTGCAGACTGCTGCTCTACCAGAGCTTTTGTAAAAAAAGAAAAAAAAACAACCAAAAAGCAATACTCCCTGATAATGTTACTACTGCATGTCTTGGGCAGGTCTTTGACTTGGAGGGAATGGTCCTCTTGCTTCAAACCTGAGCTCTTCCCCTGTCTTCCAAAAGGAACGTTATGCAAGATCTATTTAGATATTATACCCTCATCAGAAAGCACATTTAGAGCTGAGCAATGAAATAGTCCTTGTATCACTAATTAAAATTCAGTGGTGAGGTTGTTTAATTACTCTCTTCCACTGAAAATTCTTACTTTACTTTTCACATTTATTCTGGTAATAATGTGTTGAAGAGCTCATCAGCCTCTGAAGGAAGGCAACAATTTTTCTCGTGTATGTAATCATTAAACTGACAAATAGGCACAGCACTATACAGTTATCAATATTAGCACCACAGTCCCATCACTATTAAAACTCTTTGCAGCAGGGGATTAAAATGCAAAAGGCATGGGGGGGAGGGAAATGGTAGGAAACAACTAAGTTTGAGATCCTTCCCTTTTGCTCTCCTAGCAGCCACCTCAAATCAATGCATACTGAAATTCCTCCTTCCTGTACAAAAGCAAGATAATTGAGTGCATTTGATTCTGTAAAAAATTAATGACCTTATTTGCTTTGTCTTTGTGGGTTAGACTAAAATGCTTTTCTTTCTTTTTCTTTCATTTTTTTTTTCATTCATGATTGTAAGATCTTAAAGCTGTTAGATAACTGCCTGCTGCAGACTTCTTTGAAATCCAGTCACCAGCTCTGCCAGTGAAGTAAGAGAAGTCAAAGGGAGGATTCCAAAATTACCTTGTTGACTATTGACTTGGGTGAAATACCTGGTTTACAGCTCCTCAGTTGTCTTCTCTGACTTGATTGTTGATGAATGCAATGTTTCATGGGAGGCCAAGGGAGCTGGGGTAGGATAATGTGCAATTTTTAAGCCTGCTTTTGTAGTTTTGAAGCAAAACAACATAATTCAATAAAAAGGTAAAAATTGCATTTCATAACAAGGTTATAACATGAAATAAAATGGGAAAATACTCTTTATTTACCCCATTACTAACCAAGAAGCTTCACTGCATTCCAGACTGTAGCAATCAGCTCATACTTATGTGCCTCAAAATGAGGAGGGGTCAGTCCCCCGAATGGCTATTTTACACTAGAGTATTAAGTTTTACATGTGAGGTTGAAGTCTGGGAAGATGTTTGAAGTACCACCTGCTGCAGGCAGCTATATCCTATGCCATTATTCAGCAGATGAGGGTGGTATGGTTCGTCGCACTCCTGGGAGAGATTTGTCCCTGATGGATAGTGCACGGTTATTGTCAGCTTAGCTAAAAAAGAAAACATGTCAGGAGATCTCGTTACTGCTGCAGTGGCCTGCAAAGGGACTGAAAAGAAATGATGTCTCAAAATTGATATATGAGGGATGCATCATGGGGACAATCTCCCTGAACTTCGTTCACTCTGTATCGGAGGGAGGCTGACTGACAGCTCACACAATTTACTGCCACCAGGATAATCTGCTAGCAAACGGAAGACCCGAAAGTTCCCCTGGGTTGTCACATCCATTCCTCTAGGACAGCAGGCAGCAATGTACCCTGTGTGGGAATGAATGGAGGTGTGTGAGTCTGCCTCCAGCTCTTCCTCCCACCTTCTGGTGCGGTGCTCTGGACCTGGAGATCTCTGGGCACTACAAAGAGGCACGGCGGCACTGCCAAGCTGGGTAGTTTCCTAGCGCTAAAAATCCCTTTGAATAAAGAAGGAAACAATAACAACTTCAGCTGCTCAAGAAAATAGCAGCATGATAAATAATGTATGGAAATGGGATGTTTCTTTAAGAGATGAAGGAAGGAGTGCTGAAGTTTTATTGAGCAGTTAATGTTTTCTCTACTTATTATCTTTGGAGTTTTTTAAGCCTTTTGGCAGTCAGACATGTTCAAATGGAAGAATTTTATCTCTTCTACCCTGGAAGAGCAGGAGTAGAGATTTGATTTGACCTGAAGTTCCAGGATGTTAGTTTCCTTTGCCAGAGTTTGATGTTTTCTGTTGTTTTGTTTTCTTGACATCATTTTACTATGGGCCTACAAACAGGGAGATAAAATTCAAGATAAACCTGGAGTGTGATGCATACCTTCCACAGGCATTTTTGCCTTGGAAAGGCAAATATTTCCTTTGGTACAAAAACAACTCTATTTCTGAGTTTGCTGGTGACAGGGCAGGTGAAGCGAAGTTCACCACTTCTAGGAATCACATACATGGGCTTGTATTTTGAACTGGAGACATTTGCTTGCTGCAATGACCTTGGGCTGTTACTTTACTCCATTTTCCAATCTTTTGAGGCATGTGAAAGAATGATTAAGAGTAGAAAGCCCACACGGCTTGTATATTTTTGTCAGCAATGCCAAATCTTTTGATGGAGTCTTACAGACAAATGTGCAGTTTTTGTCCAGAATCCATTCTGTGTCCAAATTTCCTCATTGTGCCATGAAATTTGGAGGCAAACTGTTCAAAGACTGTAGTAAACCTGTTGATTTGGATCAAACCTCTGAAAAGTTTAGAGAAAATGGTATGGTATTTACCTTGTATGCATAACTAGAAAAAATACTTATAATGAATTGGGGGGATTGGATTTTAAGTAATCGGAGATATGCTTTGTTTTGGTACGTCCAATTACTCATTGAAGCCTATCACATTCACTGTTGGATGAACTTTCTGAGAGAGGCTGGTGGTATCGTCACCATTTTCAATTATTTTTTAAAAAATCTCATTCTTCAAGTAAAAGTTGTTGGGTCTAATGAGGTAATGAAGCAGAAGACCAGACATAACTGATCACTCTCATCTCTCTTTGTTTCTTACCTCTAAGTTATAAAGGTAACATTAAATGGAGTTGAGGAAAGCAGCATACTTGAAGTAAAGACTTCAGATGAGTGCTAAGATAACACACAATTCAGATTTATGTTTTCATCTCAGGATATGATTTATCCGAAAATCAATATTGTGCTGGATATGTCATGTAGCAATTATACAGCGCTTTATGTTTTCAGATCAAGAGATGACTGTTTGCTATTCTTAACCTTTGTGAAATTTTTTTGGGGTAAATCAAGTGAAAGCTATTTTCCCAAAATTATACGCTGGCATAGCAAGCTTAACAAGCATAGGAATCATTCAATGAATGTCACAGTGTAGTTGGCTGTGTCTGAAATGATTCTATTCAAAAATTATATAGCAGCTCCCCTCCCCAAACCTGACTGGGGTTAGAGAGCTTTCAGAGGTTCCAAACTCTAATTTGTTGTTCTGGGTAACCAAGGATCTCAAGAATGATTATACTCTGTGGGATTTGCTACAGTATAATCTTCTCGCTGAGAGATGTTTTCTCTTTTTATGTCTCTCACTAAGTACTACCCAGAATGGAATAAGGTTTTGTACATTTTTGCTCATTATCTTAAAAAAAAAAAATAAATAAAATAAAACCAGCACCACTCCCCCACACCCCCCCATTACACTCAGATCCAAAAAAATACCTGTGCTGAAAGCTAGCCTGTTTATACTGACAAAATACAGCTTATTTGTAAGGATGTGATTATCTTTCATATTTTCCACCTATGGGTGTCAATGATTGCATGCAAAGCTTCTTCCATCTGGAAAGAGACCACCCTCTGAAAGTTTATTGAGATATTTAATTTGGAAGGATGGTTCTGTAATCAGTGACCTCTCAAAATGGAATAAATGGAAGTGACATTGTACCTACACTCTGATATCTGTCTAATGAAAAAAATATTGATGGCTGTTTCCAGAATTACACCATTCGTAAAAGCCCCATTTGGGAAATCATTTGTTGAAAGGGTACTGGAAATTCAGGTGTAAAGGAGAGCAAGAAAATCACATCTCATATGTGAAAAATAATGTGGCTCATTGTCTATTTTTTTAAATGTTTTTATTTTTTGTAGCTGTGAAATATTACTACCTTTTCTGTGTCTTTTTTGGACCAAGAAATATGTCACTACAAAATATTTAGCTATTGAGTTAGCTCGGTGAATAGTCCTGTGATTGAAGGGGCAGAGGAATTATCATCTCAGCTGGTGCCATTGTAAGTGTCCTAATCAGCAGTCCCTGAAGGTGGAGATGTGATGCATCCTCTCCCATGTCAACTTCTTTCCTTCAGTATTGGACATATCAGCAGCACTCATAAGGAGGAGAAGAGACGAATTTTCTCAATAGAGTATATCTTGCATCACAAGTCCAAGAAAGAAAGGTATAGCTCAGAGAAGTCTACGTTCTGATTAGGAAAATATTCTGCTTGATCAGTAAGGGTTTACTGAAAAATTAATGCCTACAGAAGATCTGAGGCCTTCAGTGTAATAAACAGCTGTAGCAGTAATATGTAAAGACCTCTTCAAAGTTAGTTAAGTGCTGAGCCTCCTACTGTTGCAAGCAAAATCTATAGGGCCTGAGCTACATACTTGTCCACATTTAGAGCACAGCAGAGATACTAGAAACAACTGCTTGAGGTGTGGGTTTGTTTTTTTTTCTTAAGAACGTGTGAGACACAATGCTCTGTATTTGTTTTTAATGGGAAGTAATGAGCTTTTCAACTGATGAAACTTGAACAGTGACTTCTGTGTTTCTCCCGCAAAGCTGGTGTAGTCAAGAGCAGAGCGTGCCTACAAACAAGCTCTATCTGAATGCAGATCTCAAAACTGCCAAGTATGCCAAGCAAGGGACAACATTAATAAAGGCAGGTTTCTGTGGGTTTGGTTATGGCGTCCAACTTCTCCAGTCCCTAATAAGCCTTGAGCTCTAATTAAATATTTTTCAGCACATGGGCTATTTGCAACATCCCTTTTCCTCTCTCCTGTGGATTTGCTGCCATCTAATAATGCCTGAATTCATATTGCAGTTTTCTGAGGTTTGGGGTCGGGTTTTTTTTTCCTTGTGAGATAATTGCAGAGTTCTTTTTCCTCTAACTTGTTGCTGTTTATTTTCATGTGAGAGTTTAGTATCATTCAGCCTAATCTCCTGTTATCAAATCTGATTGATAGTTGCTAAAAAGCTAAAAAAATTATTTGAGAAGCACAGTCACATTCACAGACAGAATTCACTATGGAAAATAGTGGGTCTAGGATGTGGGATGGGGATGTTCAAAACTGGTCACAATAGTAACTCTGGAGTTCAAAATGGGGAAAACACAATGAAAAAGATATTGAAAATATTCCCATCTCTTCTCAGTTCTTCCAAATCACACTCCTTTCACTTAAAAAAAAAAATATAATCTGTATAGTATTCTTTTTTTTTGGGGGTGGGGGGAAGCATTAACTTGCTTTCTCTTGTGATTGTAGTATATTGACTTAAAGTTTATACAGATTCCTGGGCAACGAATGTTTTACTGGGTCACCAACTGGGTCTGCAGTTTTATAAGCTGTCTTGTTGCCAGGTTGTTCTCAATAGATACAATACTGTCAGGTGTGAGGTTATGAGGATGAAATAGAGAAAATAAATAAATAGCAGAGCAGCAAAGAGAGGGAGAAGGCATAGGGGAATGGGGTAGGTGGTTAAGAGGATGCTAGTATTCATGCATCACCTGCACAGTGAGGTTTCCTTGAACCCCGACAAGGTACCAATGCAGGGCCATGGGTTCAGCTGGATGGTGCTGCTAATGAAATCAATTAGTTTTTATCCTTTGCTTTTGTGCCAAAGGCAGAACTGACATTTCCTTCGTCACCCTTCTGTAATGCTGAAAAACTCTAATTGCAGTTCCTTCCTTCTGTTTACGTGGTGTGTAACATTCCTCTGTGTATTATCAGCCTGTGACATTATTTCTTGAGCTGAATTTCTTTGTGTTTTCCTTTGCTCTTCTTCAAAATCTTTTTAGAGTCCCTTGTTATTTTTGTCTAGTGCTGTTTACAGGTTCTCCTAAACTGAAATCATCTGTGAATTTAACATGAAGTTTGTTCCTTCTTCTGGAATGTTAATTACTACATTAAACAATACAGATAAACCCTTTCTGTTTTCTACATTACATTATATTAAAGCACAGTGGTAATTAGTTAATGAACCTTTTACTTTCTTCATTCTTTTCAGATCTGAAAATTAACATCAGCACAGAGCACTACACATTAGCTTCACTCAACCTCTGCTGAGTTAGAGAGGGCAAAATGCACACAACTGACTCACCGCAGGCTGCAGAATCTATGTGAAAGGAGAACTAAACCTGGATTGTTTGAAGAAAATAACCTGCCTGATACAGGCAGAGACCACACTCTATCTCACCACAGATAAAAGAAGGTGGCATCACTTTTTTTCTTTAGTGGGTATTTTACCAGGTTTAGTCACAACTTGGACTCCTACAAAGCAGGGAGGATGATTGACAAGACTTTGTTTTCTCTTTTTTCCTTTGAAACTCCTTTTGATTTCACCAATATAAAGAACAGGCAGCCACATCAAATTAAAGGTTTGGATTGGGAGGATCAAACAAATCTTATCAGGCTGCAGGACCGGAGAGAAATTATTTGAAAAGTCAAGATGTTCGTGTCATCCTCTCTCCTGTTCTTCCCCAGAAAAATGGTAAAGGTTTTTCTAAAGTCACTGGAAGAACTTTGAGGTCTGCTCCACCAAACAAGCAGGAGTTCAGATTTTTAAGATTTTCAGCCTCACAGCAGTCTTGTGCTAGTGAGAAATTGAGGCACGAGGAGACACAGAGATTTGGCTATGGTTTTGACAAGTAGAAGAATCCTCACCACTGGTTCTCTAAATCCCCTTTTTCAATAACTAATTCCATACAAGGTTGGGGAGGTCAAATATATCCTATTTTCTTCAAAAGGAAATACATGAGCTTTTTCTGAACGAGATAGCTTTGTTTACAGGTGTGTGACAACTTACTTTGTCCTTGCTTGGAAGAGGAAGTCTTTTCCAAGCCTTGATATTAAAGTCTTGGAAAAAAAAAAAAACACACCCAAAAAACCACCCAAAACCTAGGGATTACATTGTTGATCTCTGTAGAAGCATCTGGTATTATCTCATTTACAGAAAAACAGTTTGTTCATTCACTTCCTTAGATAAAGAGAATATATTTCTACTCGGACAGTCTTTTATGTTTATGTTTTAACATAAATGTTACAAAAATATAATGTGCAGACTGACAAATATTATAGTTTGTCTATGATATATTTTGATGTTCTGTCTACAATTTCAAAGCACCCATTTGTTGAATTATTTGTGAAGAAAGAAATGTATGGTAACGGCCCGCAATCTGTTTGCATAACTCCCTCATGGTCTGTTGTAGTGCCGCACAGGATGCGTTGTGTGTGAAATATTGCTTCATCACACTGGCAAGGAGATCTGAAATGGACTGTATCTGTCTGAGAAGGGCATTTCATTCTGTGGCCTGTGCAAGAATAGTCTCTTTAGCTTTGTCCAAAATGATTTTAAGAAATCCTGGGGGAATGTTGAAAACTACTTTTAAAAATGATGCCATCAATGAAGCTTGGCTTTCTAGTTACATTTTATGAAATAAAAGAGTACAATTTGGGAAAATTACACAGACACTTTGGTGCCGCTTTCCAGATGAAATGTGGATGGTTTTGCTTTTATTGAAAATCCCATAAGAACTCGTCAAATTCCTCTTTAAAAACCAACAAGAGACAACAAATGACATTACTGGACATGGAGAATGACACCAGAATGCCTGGGTTTTCTCAGTGTTTAAGTCTTGGGCACATCTTGTCTTTGCTTTCTAGCTTGGCGCTTTCTCCAGTGGCTTCTGTTGCGCACCCAAGCACTGTTGATTGCACACCGAGACTCACGGCAATAAGCAAACCCTTATGGACACGTCGGAAGTGTTTTCTCTTTAGTGTCATATACCTTTTTCTTTTCCTTCCTGTTGTATTTTTCTTTCCCTTCCTCCACCCTCCCCCCACACCTGCTGAGATGAATTTAACAATTCAAAGCTGAATCTATATATTGCCAGAAGATGTCCAAATAGAATACCTTACCTGAAATAAGATCAATTATGTTAAAAGGTCTATTGCTCACTAGGGAGTCTTAGAGTCCCAAGGTACAATGAAATTTGTTGATTGAACTTCAGAAGTGTTTCCCCTCAATGTACTTTTTTTTTTTTTTTTTTTTGCTTAATTGCTTCCTGTGTATTTCTGCTCTGTGGGAGAGTTAGAGAGTGATTCTGAAACAGGAGGATGTCATATTTATTCTGTAGGCATTAAGAGTTCTAATTACTCCCTGACGATTCTCATTCATAAAGCATTTTATTTATGATGCTTTTTCTTAAATGATTAAACATTTATTGGTTAAATGTTTGCTAAATGTAGGGGCATCGCATCCTTGATGCTGGTTCCCAGTAGGAAAATAAGAATAAGAAAATAGTAAGTAGCTGTTACAGGAAAGTCTTTCCCCATAGACAGTAGCTATTTATCAGAAATACACAAGCTGCCCTGTTTTTAAAATATATATATAATTATACCACATATTTTTTTAATATGTGGTTCCATCTAAATGGTTTTGGTTTTGTTGTTGTTTATCATTGTTCCTGTTTCACAGCTGTTCCTTTTGCTCTTCATCACGTAAATAAAACCTTTTGAGGTTTGACTTTGTAAAAATATATCTCAGGTAGCTCATTAGAGTTTCTGCTTTGTTTCCAAATTGGCAACAGCATTTTTTTAAAGTTCTCACCTTCAGCCTGCTGGAGATCAAATGAAGTGTGTGCAAAGAAAACCAAAGGACACATAGTGGAAGTTAACCAGGGAAAAGAGCTGCCCTAGAGATGTGGGTCTCGTAAATGTTACCTTTGCATTTTCAATTTGTTTTGGAGCTCTGTGTTGCCTGTTGCTTTTTCTCCCTTCTTCCCTCATTTCATATTGACTCTTGAGACTCCATTCTT
>NW_010226029.1:25244-82056 GCF_000690775.1 Eurypyga helias
CCTTATCTCATCCCTTAACAGCTCTGCTTTCTCACCAGCTCCCCCTTCTACTTTTCGCACACAGGCTGCATGTTGAGATTACCAGTCTTGTCCTGTTTCACAGCATTAATCAGCTAATTATTTCCTATTTGCAAACAGCCATCTGTGAGGGGGCTGGCACTGGCATCTGATGCAAAATTCCTGAAAGATGTTGGCACCTGCATATGAGCTCCCATATTCTGTTCCAAGTGTGGTTGCCATGAGTCTTGAATGACACTCTGCTTGTGCCCATGACTGAAGGCTGGGACAAGCTGGTGGAAAAGCATGCTGGAAGTTAGCATTGTTAGGTGGGAAATGGGTGCTGACTATTCAGGCAAGTCCTTATTCCAACTCTCAACTTGTCTGCTGAATCTCTCCCTCCTTCCTTGGCAGGTTTGTCATATGATTGTCCTCATCATATCTGCTTTCATAAAACCAATAGCTTTTATGGGTAAAAAACTAATACAGAGGCAGCAAGGTAAATTACTCTTGGTAGTGCATAAACTACATGAGCTAAAATAACCACAATCGTCATGGATATATTATTGTTCCGATAGAACATGCCAAAACGAGAGAGACGAAGGCCTAAGCTGAATCTGTGTACTGAGGATGGAGTGAAGCATTGGGGCCCACACAGCCTTGGAACTTGAGGTCATGTAGGTGCTGTTTTTAGGCCATCCTTTGGAAAGTGTTAACCTTCTTGGCATAGTGTAGACAGGCACTAAGAAGAGCTGCAACAACAATGGTGTATGTCACCATTGTTGGAATAAAATGAAGTACTGTGAGCAGGCAATCCAGCTTCACGATGGCATTGAAGGCTGAAGGGATAACAACTGGCCTAGGGAGATGAGGGAGGCTCAGAGAGCCCTAGCTGGCTGCGGAACTAGCTTTAGTCCTTGCAGCATTGACTGGGTAAACCCCATTATTCTGACATGTAACGTCTCAGTCCTTCAGTTGTTGACCAGGTCTTGAGAGCTGAACATCATCAGCATTTTTCAGTGCTGAGTAATCAGTAAGTTTGGAAATCCTTAAATGTGCAACAGTTTGTATGTCTGGAGCTGGCTGTGTGTGGGGCTGCAGATAAAAAGACATGATGAAATTGATTTCTTCAAAGCACTTTTATTTCCTGGGCTTACTGTACTGCATAACATGTAAATTAAGAACAGCTCCACCAAATCCGGAGATGGATGGCATTTACTCTGTTGCGGGGGAGATCAGAGTGAGGCTGGAAGATGTATGCATTTTAGTGCCTGTAACATTATGTATTATGCACACAACCCGACAATTCCTGAGCTCAGTTCCTGCTGTTAAGTGCCTTCCTCACAACCTGCAAAGGCAGATTCTTTAATTAACCTTTAAATGATAATTATTTCACTGGCAGTGCACCAAGCCAGAATCAAAGTAACTCAGTTCATTCTGTATTAGACTTGTCTCCTGAAGATACATTACCTGGAGTAACTTCGTGAAACTGAAGGCAGCTTCACCTACTTGTTTGTGCTGTATCCTAGCAGATCTGTGGGCAGATAGGATAGGGATGGAGGAGAAATAGGGCAGGGCAGATGATTTGCTTTACTGGGAATCTTGCTGAGTGGAAAAGGCAGACAGTGCAATCAGGAGTCACTGGGGAAGCAACAAGACAACGTACCAAGAAGCACAAAGGAAAACTGTGGCCAGTTGCTGTGACTTTGAAAATGACCTACACTGACCTTACTGTGACAAGCATTACTGTGTAGGTAGGAAAGAGACATATATCCAGCTAGTATTAAATTAGTGATATCACGTGCTGTCACTTTTTTGAGCTAAGCATGGAGTGGTTTGGATGAGTAGGTGGCTAGTTCACATGTTTGGCCTCTTGGAGCTGCAGAGAGTGATGGGGCAAGTCCTCTCAAAACAAGGGAAGTAAACCGATTTCCCAGACATTTAAAGTGTTTAACTTATAGAACATTTCCTCACTACTCACTGAATTTCATGCAGTGTGTCCATGCTATATCCTGAAAGTTCAGTGCCATCACCTGAACCAAACATATAAGGAAGTGCTAACTTAGCAAGGTGATAGAGGCAGATTTTTGCCTCCTTCAGGCCTCTTATAGTGTTGTGTCCATAAAAGTAATGTAGAAGTGATTCCCCCAGCTTGGGATAGAGATGCCAGTGAGGTGAAAGGATGTGTCTAAATGCACTGATTATTCAATGAAGATCCATCCTTTTAAAGAAGGCAGTGATGTCATGGTGAGCAGCTTCTCTTTTCTCCACATAGTCATTTCTTTCAAGTATGCAGGAAACAACTGCATTGGGATTTACATTTTCCAGATGTGATTGGAAATGTTCTTGAGAGCGATGGTGCTGCCTTCTGTAATTTAAATCCAAACTGTCCCAAAGAGCTGGATACTGCCACCTTCTCTGCCTTTTAGATTCTCTCAGCAGCATGTCTCTGTGGAGGTATGTTTTACCCTTCACGATAGCCACATTGTGGTTTTGCACACAATTCACTGGTTCCCATTTATTTTCACGTGCTCATCAGCAAGTCTCTCATCTGAATGACTGGAATATATTGCTGTCTCCAGGCTAGTAAAGTAAGAATAAATGGATGCGACCGCATTCCTTATCTCCAGACTGCAGAAACTTTTGTCAGTCCCTGAGATAGACTGGGCAGAAGCTGAATGCATAACAAGATCATTTGGGGTCATGGTACAATGATTAGATTCCTACAGCCTGTGTTACTGTAGATTAGTATTCTGGCTCCCTGGAGGAAAAACAAATTTGAAATTCTACACTACAGCCAGATGCCAAGCAGGCCATCATAAACAGCATGTGAACCTGAGGAAAACACGTGTCCTTTTAAGGTACTGAGATCTTTTCCCAGCAAACCCTAATCTCAGTCCTAAAGGGGAAGCTCAGTTCAATTTGCAATGCTGTTCTGCAAACGGGACATCTCTGCCTACTTGCAGGGATCGTAGCTGCACTTTGGTGAGCTTTAGGAAGTGGTGTGTTGTCTAGAAAGAGGAAGAGAGGTCAGAAATGCACAAAAGCTCCAACTCAGTGACCGAAAGTTTACAAAAGCTTTGTGCTAATGCCCAGACAAGACTGGCAAGAGATTGCCTTTGTGTCACAGAATCAGTTATGTTATCTCCCAGATACCTGTCTGAGGGACTGCGATGTATTACCTACACATCAGTGAGTGCAGGACATGAGGCACCTAGTCCAGGGAGATGATCTTTATTCAGCACTGGCAAGAGGAAGTTTTTCAGGCTTTTGGTTGTCTGGCTGAGCTTTCTGATTACACAGTATGATGCATTCTGCAGGTCAAACTACTGCTTATTTCTTGTTTGTATATTTGCTCCCAGGACAGGTGTTTATCCATATTCTTCTACCACGTAGCTTTTGCAGCATGGTAGCTGCTTTGGATAAGGTTTGGCCTATAGAGAAAACAGGCTTAATCCTGGTTTACAGGCAGCCCCTTAGAGTGCTTGAGAGCAAGTGGTTTTGTCCGAAGTCCTGGCATCAAGTAACCAGAGTTGTTCAGATTTCTTTAGTCACACCACATGCCTTCCATGGAGAAATACAGTTGTGGGAAGCTGAACTTCTTATAAAAGCATCAAGCAGGGAAGTATAATTAAGCCCCATATAATGGTAAGAACAAAATCGTTTTCCTAACAGGGCATGAACCCAAACATTTCCCCATTTCTTCCTTTTTATGTGGCAAAACAAAAAGAAGTATTTCATCCTGGGGGAAAAAAAAAAAAAAAAAAGGTGTTAGCAATGTGATCTTATTCCAGCAATGCCCAACCTAAGAGAACAATTTGTGCTTCTGCCAGTTGATACTGCAATTGGATACTATTTTGTAGCAGCAGAATTGTTGTAACTGCTGTGGAGGCACAGCATGCTGCTAAAAACCTGGCAAGTTTTATGAAAGCCGTTTATATTACTGTAGGCTTTCTATAAACAGTGGCAATAAAAAGCTAAACTGTTTTAGGAATAAGATGCAGATATTAGAGATGAGTTTTTCTGCAACAGTAATGCCTTTTGGCAAGTGTGCTGCCATTTAAAGAAAAAATAAATTAAGTAAAAGACAAAAAAAGTATCTCCTAGAGATAGACTCTCTCACTGCAGCCTTGACAGCGAGCAGAACCCTTTCCCCAAGACAGAGCACCAGCTGCAGAAATTAAATGGAATTGGTTTTCTTACTAATCTTACATGAGAATGGGGGAAGACCTCTCCTCCCAGGTAGCAAAGACATCTTCTTTTTGCATGAATATTCAGAGGGGATGGAATTTCCCAGCTGCCCTCCGATGCCTGGCTCCACCAGGTAGAGCATAGCTTTCCAGGTATTTATGGCGACACATTTGAACTCATATGTTGGGATCTTAATGCTAGTTTGTTTGTTTGGGTGGTTTTTTCCAGAGCTGCTGTATGCTAGGGTTTTGCTTTGGGTTCCAGTGGATTTTCCAATGCAGTCTTTGGAAATCAGACCACTCATTTATGGGCCTCACTGTAACAGGCCACATCTGACGTTAACGATATATATTTGAAAATTTGAACTACTACTTTGTTAGTTTTCAATGTAGGCATAATTTCTATCTGTTTCTAGAGTTAGAGAGGTTTTCAGACTTGGGTTCAAAATAAACTGTCTCCACAAAATCATTGACCTGAAAATGTCTGGAGGCTAAGAAATGTGCTTGGTCTACTTTTATATTCTTCATTAGGCATCTCCTTTTGGTCACCACCAGCGAGTGGTTACTGGTTACTAGGTTTTGGTGTGAACTATTGAAGCTGTTCCCTTATTCTTGTTTTCTTGTGTACTGGTGATGCTTTCCAGCCAAACAGCTGCTGGGCAAAAAAAAGGGGAACATAATGGAGAATTATCTTGCTATTTTTAAACATCAAAATCCTTTCATACAAGAACAGCTGTACACTGGAAAATCAGTCATATAGACACTGCTACACCTGGCAAGAGCAATCCCTATATCCTAGAAGTCCTCCATTTTAAACAAGGTTTGTACAAGTCTGCTTTATGCTTTCCTGTGTGATTTAAAATATTAATACAATCCCACACATACACAACAGCAGAGAATTTGGAATATTTGACATATTGCAAATTTATGGGAGACTTATAGTCATTTACACTTAATCATGGGCTAATGGAGAAGTGTGGGAACTGCTTGTGAAGTGTATGGCAATTTTCCCAACAGAAAGCTGTTGCAAATACGCTGGGCACCTGCTCCCCAGCACAGCAGTATGGCTGGGGTTCGTAGAAGTGTGTCTAAATTAGGTTAGTTCATTGTCTGCAGCACTAAAATTATGCCCGTGTAAGCTGTGTTTAGTGCCTACTATTTATCCTACCTGGAGCAAGATGAGAGGCTATGATATCTGTGCCAACTCTTAAGTAATAATCTTAAGTGATTATTTCTCCCACTTTGTGGGAGGCTGTGAATATAAACATGCTTAAATATAGTTTTACCCCTATTTCCTTATTGTTCCACAGAAGGTTGAATTCTACCTGCCACATTTAGTACTAGCTATCTTGCAGAGTTGGGTACAATGTATAACACTTTTTTTGAAAATGAGACTTTTTTTCCCTTCTATTTGTGGACTGCTGGAGAACAGATCACCGTTTTCTCAAAGTTATTCAGTATGAGGATAATTAGGGACATTGAAGCATGAAGTTTGAGGGGAATATGGAAGAGGAAGGATGATTTGCTGGCTGTATATAGCTTCTTTAGGGATGATGTTTACTGAACACTGAGGTTCAACATTCAAGCTATTTGCATTGGCTTCTTTAACTTCAAGGCTTTGTTTCTGTTTGAATGGCAAGCAACCAGGAGTTCAGCAATGCAGAGCTTTTTAAAAAGATAATTGCTCTCTATATTAAATCTGAAATATTCATTTATAGTTGAATATTTGAGTAAAAGTTTAAACCCATATATGAATTTATGAGAATTGGGTGATGCGACTTGTAGACGTTTATGAATATATCTTAAGGAAATTCATTTAAATGTTTGTTAAGATGCAGATTCCAAATATCTGCTGTTACATTTAAAAATAGATGCCACCAGTCCCATGAGGCATACTTTTTCAGAGGGCAGAAAATCATACCTGTCTCTTACCTGCCTCTACTTGGAGGGCAGGAGCTGGGAAATCTCACCCAACCTCTATCCAAGGGAAAGAACATCAGCATCTTATACACTATTTCTAAAATTTGCTAGTGGCATAAATATACATGAGCAATTCACATGACAGGTAGGAATCAGTTATTGTATATGTAGACACCGTAGGCAAGAAATGCTGATGGGGTCTTTTGCCAGGAAACCGAGAAAAGCAAATAGCTTTCATATTCAGTGCAGCAGCCCAAGGATGTGGCTGCATGAACTGGTTAATCTGAGGTAAACAGGGATGTGAATGTACAGCAAGTAATTCTCTGGCCACTGCCTGAGTGCTCGCTGTTCCCAGCACTAAATGCAAAGCAGTTCATTCTGTTTCTTACTGCATACAGAGTGGGCTCACAGCCAACTAATGTGCTATACATCCATGCCCAGGCTTGCCTCCGATCCTCACAGCCTGCATGATGCATAAGTAAATCAGTACGTCCATCTGACAAGCTTGTTTCAGGCTAGGAAACTTCTCTATAGAAGATCCATATTTTGCCGAGGAAGTGGGAAAGGTCACAGGCTTTATCTGCCATTCTCTGGATTTCTTTCATCTTTCCACAACAAAAGCAGCAACAAAACCACAGTTCACCCAGTGGCAGGTTAATTAGGGTTGCAGCACCACTTCCTACTCCAAAATGGAGCTCCATGAAGCTGCATGAAGCTCCATGACGGAGCTACTTAACAAGTAATTAAAAGCAGCCGTGCTCTAAGAGAGTCTTCTTATAGCCACTGGATCCTATGAGCTTACTGACTGTCACAGATGGAACAAGCTATGAGAAAAAAGATCCATACACTTTTTTTCTAGTAAAAATCTTACCATTGTTATGCTAATTGCTATATATGTGTAATTGTATATCCCTAGAATATGGCTCTGCCTGACATAAGTTCAGCATAGGACAAAATATGATTCCATGATTCCATACCCTTTAGGAAAGGGATGTGTATCTTTCTCTTCCTTCTACAAACAGAATTTGCCTTAAATACTTAAGGACTAAAATGATGCAGCAGACTGCTACAATCAGCAGAAAAACACACCAATCAAGTTTCATTAGCATGAACAATTGCAGAAAGGGAATTTCAAAGCCATGCACGTAGTGATGGAAACAGGATTTTAAGCTATCATTCCATCAAAGAGACTGCAGAAACAGTGCCATGCTATTCCTCTGACCCTTTGAACAAAATGATAGCTCAAATAGCTCATAGTAATCCATAAGGTTAATATTTAAAGCAAATAAATCAATGTAGAATTCTGAATAATAAATATGTTTGAGGAATTCTACCCTCTCCAGAGATGAGCAAAAATAAAAGGTTAAATTTATCAGAGATACTGTTGGGAATTCACTGAATCCTGTTCTGTGGGAAGTGATGTGGGCAGATATCTTTCCATTGCAGATCCACATAGTAACCTTCATAGAAATAATTTAAACCTGTTATTTCCATTGCCATCATTTTGTACCTACTGGAGTTGGTGAAATTTTGCTACTTGTTAGTGCAAACCCTTGATCGGTCTCTTTGTAATTTTTACCACAGCCACAAGCATCTTGGGTTCTTGCAAACAAGAATAAAAGGATTCCAACTTGCAGTTAAAACTAGATGATTATTTTTTCTTCCCTTGAGAGGAACAGAGGAAAATGAGAATTTGTTTTTGTTGACATTTCCCCGATATTTTTTCATCATTTTTCTTTAGAGAAAGCTTAGGAAAAGTGTTCAGTGAAAGTGGGTCTCTTTATTAAAAAAAGTTCTATAGAAGCAAAAAGATTCAAAAGACTATTTGTCCTCAAACAACCTATTCTCAGATGTAGTCCACCCCACTGAGCAAATTTCATTTTGATTTATTTGGCTGCCAGGGAAAGAAGGTTCTGGAACTCCCTTGTTTGCTCTGTCCACTTGGGATGTTGCTAATATGGTTCCCATGAGATTTGCTGGCCAGTTCTGCAGAGATATCTGGTGTAGATTTTTTCTGAAAAAAGAAGATCTAGAGAATAAATTATGCTGCTCTGGTGTACCTCTTTTTTTTTTCCTTGGAGAAAGCTCCCTTTGAAAAGGGTGAAAATGGTGGGTGTTCTGTGTTGGCTGGCACCAAACATAGGGTGATTTGTGACTTGAGGTGCTTAGGATGCTTCTCTGCAGCCTCTTGTCCTGGGAGCCAGCTTGGAAACAAGGCTGGCAATCAGACAATATCTGTCTCCCATTTTTGCATGTGGCATATACTCTTTATTCCTGCCTTATAGAAATCTCACTGCCCATATATAAAACACATAATTGATTTCTCTGACTTAATTTATTTACACTGTGACAAATCAGGCTATTTACTAAATTTGTTTTCTCCAGAAATAGCGCAGCATTAACTTGTGATAAATGACATTTCATCTTGTGACATCTCTCACTCAAATTAGTTTCAAGTGATTCTGAGTAAATTTGTGATTACATTAAGCATGTATTTTAAAAGAATATTTTGCCATTCAGTATTTTGCACAGTAATAAGATTGAATTCCTTGCCATCTTGCCTTTCTTAGGCAGTGTGCAATGAGCTCAGTGACTTCAAGGGCTAAACCATTAAGGTTTTGTAAAGAAGAGCTGTAAGAGTTGTGTCTTAGAGTATTAAGAAGAAAAGATGATAGAACATGTCACAATAAATCCAGGTTCTTAAGGACCTGTTAAAGGGAGTGGGTGGGAAGATCCTTGGTAATCTTTATATATCTGACAGGTACCAAAGAGTAGTGCATATCAGTGTATCACTCAAGTGCATTCTAATCCTGCTTTGAAGTCTTAATAATCTGCAGGGTTTTATGCATTAAGTTGTTTCATCTGTATGCTAGTAAATAATGTTTAGAAAGCACAAAAATTCGGGTTTAAATAAACATTAAAAAAGGAGATAATAATTGGTTAAGACTAAAGGGGGTGGTTGGAGGGGGGTGGGGGTTGTCCAAATAAGAATATTCACTTTCAAAAGGCTGAAAAGAATAAGATATCAGCCTGTCTCCATTTCTCACTGGGCAGGTGGAAAAACAGACTTGATCCAAGAGAAGGACACTCCTAGTTTAGATGTTGCTTACAACCCTCATGTGTCTTCTGCCTGAACCAGGACTGATCCTTACCCTGAGGTCCAGAAAGGAGGCTTTTTGCCCTGCTGTGGTCAGTGGATATTGGTCTCTTCTAACCAGGTCCAGAAATCCTGATGGAGGGCCAAACCATGCATCTTATTTCCATGGACAGGACCCTTGCAAAAACACCAGTGACACAAAGGTGAAGCCAGTCTGTGATGTATGGTTTGCGTTGGATGCCTCCCAGGTAGGAAGACTGCCTGAGTGCATCATGACGGCAATGTGTTGGCAGCTTCCCTCGAACCTCCAGGATGGGCTTGGTGGGCAATTCATACATGTCATGTTGTATCGGCAACTTGCATACCCTCCTACACTGGCAGAAAGCTCTCCAACTGCCTACTGTGTGACTGGAGAGCTTTATTTACTGCAGTCACATGGAAATGACAGGTCTTTCCCCTTCCTTCAGTAATGCAGCTATTCTACTGCCTAAAAACTCAGCTAAGCTAAATATTATTTAAGATGTTGGTATTATATTATACCAGGTTTCAGCTGTGTGATACTACATATATTGAGGCTTCTTAAAAAAAAATTGTATTAAGGAGCAGCGGTAGTGTCTACCCTAAAATGTTGTAAAAGTTCTCAGATCCCAAGAGATTATGAGAAACTAGAGAAGTATGATCGTTATTTTAATAACAATAAAAGCCTAGTTTGATTATTATGGGGGTTTTTATCATTTCAAAGTATTCAATTTGGACTTAAGTCAGATTTTCTGTCTTTTCTTCAAAATCATGAGGAATAAAACCTACTTAAAACCAGTGAAAAAGCAAGAAAAAGATAATGAAGGCAAAAGTCTCACTTCAATGTTGACGGGCTTAAAACATTAAATATGTTTGAGTTATGAAAGCAGAAAGCTGGTCTCTGTTTGGTAAAAGGAATTGTCATTGAGTGATAGATATCTCATGTTTTATTTGAAAAAAATCCCAACCCACATTAGCAATCATTCAGGAAGGAAATAATGAATATAAATTAACCATTATTATTCCAGGTGCATGTGATTATTACTATGTTTTTATTGGAGAAATTTGTTTTTTCATATATACTGCTTTTATTAAATTATTGTGTTTAACCTGAAAGAACTTTAAAAATTAGTCACTTTGTCAAATAACCACTTGTAAGCAGTAGGGAAAAATTAGGATGTGGCAAAAATATATTCTTTTGTTGTACTATGACTTTTGATTTCACTTACTAAAACCCCATTTTGGAGCCTTCAGCTTTTGTTCTGATGAACCCATCTCTTTCTTTCAACAGTATAACAAAAAGGCACATAATTTTAAACTTCAAAACTCTTTCTATATATTTCATTTTGGTTTGGTTTTCTTCTGACTTTGTTTCTGAGTCACTGCCCTTGACAAGCAGTCAATCTTCAATACAGGCTTTATGATTTATAGCTCATACAGCTGGATCAAAAAAGCTTGTAAGGTTCAGGTTGTTATATCTGTCTTCTCCAGGACTACAAGATATAAATAAACATAGACAATTTAGGCTGAATATGGTAATAAAAGTCACGTATCTTGACTTCTGTATTTAGCTACTAAAAGGTGGGAAAAAACCTTTAATATGTATGCAAATTTCAACTCTAAACTGGATACTTTATTTATTGATCCACTGATAGGCTTCTTATGACTATTACAAATGTGAACAGAAATAATACTGAACTCAAATGCTGTTCTGAAACTCATTTCAGGAGTGAGACATCTCTGATAAAAATGAGAATACTCTGGGTAGAATGAGGCTTTGAGCAACCTGGTCTAGTGGAAGGTGTCACAACCCATGGCAGGGGAGTTGGAACCAGATGCCCTTTAAGCTCCCTTCCTACCCAAGCTATTCTGTGACTCAGAAGGACTTTAGTTGTTGCAGGCAGCCTTTATGTCCATTGGCTTTAAGGCTTGATCCACTCTCCTCTCTATTTTCTGCATGAAACAGTTTTAGGTGAAACAGTGGCTCTGCTGCCTTCTTGGGATTCATTTGTTGCAGACAGACTGGATTCTACCCTATTTCCCACACTGGCTAGCTGTCTAACTGCTGCATGGTACCCCGATGGTAAATAAGATGATACTGGTGTGTAGCGAGGGACAATTTTATTACTGGAATGATATATGTGTGCATGCATCTGTTTTAAGAAAAATAAATAAGCTGAGAAGAAAAAGTCAATATAAAAAGGTAATAACTGAAAGGCATATACTGTTACTTATTTGGGAAATATGTACTATGGCCATAAGTACAATAACTCTGACACACTCTCCAAATGGAGTTAGCACTTGAGAGCGGTAACTATACAGCTGTTCCTCTCACATAAACAAAGTTCAAATTAATTTCCATAGAGAGAGTTATAAAAAGCCAAGAAACAAAAATTCATTTAAAATATTGATTAGTTTGTTTCTTTGGGGTTTTTTTTTGGTTTTGGCAGTGAGGACAAAGAAGTTTCAAATCTGAGTAACATTTTTTTTTTTAATTATTTTTTGTAGAGGGATCTCAAAGAAAAATTCCACTCTGAAAGACAAAATCCAGATTTGTTTCAAGCTTGCTCCCTGCCAGCATGTCAGTTATATCTTTTGACCTCTTCAGCTGTAGACCTCCCTAGTGCAGCAAATATTGGCTGGGTCCAACAAACTGCTCTTTGGCGAGGCAATGAAGCTTGCATGCTACGAATAAAGTTAGCGTAGGAAGGCAGTTGAATGAAAGGCAGGAAACTAGCCAAGCAGTCAATCAGCTTTTTGTAATTCTCATCTAAACTTCTGACAAACCTGATAGGTCTTGGCTGGCCATTCCCAGTCAGTGGAAACTATTCCATGTTCATGAAAATTTTCGATTACTTGCAATGACTTTTAGATGGCTCATGTTATAGTAGGAACCTTCAGGAGGAGAGTGTTGCAAGGGGAAAAATAAAGAGGAGGAGGCTAGAATCTTGCATTACTTGAATTTTCTATGTCATTTGCTTCCCAAATTACTTCTACTTTTTGCTGAAAACTTACTTATCGCAAAGTGTTTGGGGGGTGTCTATGCAGTGGAAAATACAGGTCTCCATGAACCAGAGAGAACTGAACTTGTTGGTGGGATTCTTCTTTCTTCAAGGTGACCAAATTGCAGAAGAACAGAGTTGTTTCCACAAAAAGTCTTTTAATCCTCTGAGTAGACACTCAAAAAATGTTAGAAATAATATTAAAGAATAAAAACACTGATCAAAACTATGATTAAACATTTTTCTGACAAAATGTTTCTGTGGACAGAGCAGCTTTTTCACAGAACATTCATGTTTGTCCAACACATTTATATTTCTTTATTTTTAATAAAAAATACTTTTAAGAACTGACAAAAGTGGTTAAAAACATATTTAGCCAGGACAAAAAAGTTAATCCCCAATCAAACAATATCACAGAAGTCAGTGAGTGCAGAGGATATTCCAGCCTTTCTGAAAGTATGGCAAAAAAGCCATCATATTTGTATAAACTGAGGACTTTAAAACAAACTATTATTTTCCAGTAGTAAAAATGTATTCAACTTCATGACTTTTTAAAATGAAGAGATGTCAAGAAGAAACACCTTTAGCTAATCCATCTTTCTATAAGAGGTTGAATTCAGAGTATTGATTTATTTAAAAAAAAAAAAAAGAAAAAAGGGTAGCCCTTCAAGTCTCTCTAAACCTTTTACTTTTTAAACTTTCCAACTTCAAGGCATTATTGTATAGCAGATTTAAATCTGACATTTGGAGTAAATTTCAAGGAAGCTCAGAAGAACCTGAGCACAAGTCTGTGGTACCCTTTAAAATTTAACAGCTGAGTCACTCCAGTCCAGCTCTGCATTAAAGAAAGAAGAGCTGGGTAATTTGATATTCTCTGACTTCAGATTTGTGGACTGTTATATCCAATGAGTATAATCATTACAGTGATATGCACCAAAAAAGAGAAAAAAAGCTGCTGCTTATTCTACAACACCATCTCTGCCACATTAGCATAATAACAAATACGGGGCTCCAGTCATGTGGTGCAGTTTGAATTACTTAATATGGTACAAGTATACATACACAAATACACTAACCTTTTTCCTACTTGAAAGAGATTACATTAAAATAGGAGTATGCCAAGCCATCCAATCTGTGACCCCACTAAGCAAGTCATCAGTGTGTTTGATCAGTCCTGCCTGTTCCTAAGAGCTATGCAATACTTTGTACCTCCTCCAAAATCCTCCACAGCCTTCACCTATTTATCCAGTGAGATCTCCGTGACTGACCACATGCCCTCTTATTCACAGTCTGTTCTCACATTTGACTGCAGTCAGCATTTAACACAGGAAGCAAGAGGGACACCTCCACAGCAGCAAATCTACCCCATTATTTTTATTTAAAGCTCTCCCTTATCTATTCCCACCTCTCATGCTCTTAGTGTTGGACTTATCCCAGTGCATCTGATGGGGTTTTTTTGGTATGACAACAGTCTCACAGTTTTCAGTAGGTACTAAGCCAGTATAGTTGGAACTGCAGGTATATGTGCTTCTAGGTAGGCAGTTGTTCTTAAATTCTTTTTCATTCAGCTGATTTGTGACTCTGCAAAATGAAAAGAATGATGCCTTGTTTGTCGACTTCTTTGTGCTTTACAGAGGAAAAATGTTATAAGAAAACTAGGTTTGCTTGTGACTATTTTCCTGGCCTCTCTTCCATTATTTTGACTGTATTATGCTTTGGAGAAATTGTTTCTGTTTGTATATCTGGGTATCCATCCATCTGTAAAGCTAGCATTTACGCAGAGGAAATATCAAACAAAAAAGTGGGGGAGTTTTTTATTTTGATTTTGGGGGGTTATTTTTTTTATTCAGCATCTCACAAGCTTTCCAACAAAAAGATTATACATTTCTGGCTTTGCTTGTTTGTGAGCAAAGGTGATAATTTTTCCCCAGTGCTGTAATTTAGTTGAAAAGAATATTCCTGTGTAGTAAGAACAATAAATAATGTGTGTGCAATTTGGGGGGCAACGGAATAAAATATGACAAAACATCCCAATTACCTCATGTCAAACACTATGTTACTGCATACCTCAGTTTCCCTAGCTACCCAAATGTAGTGTGTTGGTTTTCCCTCTCTGAAAATATTGCTAATATCAAGGGTTAAAGACTTACAAATCCATGGTTTGAAAAGTACTGTGACAGAGCTGTATATTTTCTTGAACTTGAACCTTTCAAAAGCTGAATAATGGTTCTTCTTGGTTACAAATTGCAGAAATAAAAGGAATGCAATGTTTTATTTTAAATCATTTGTTTCAGCTCAGAAAACATCTCTTCTTCTGTTCACACTTGACCATCACATTATCTACCCTTCACCTGCAGATTTTTTTTTTTTTGTTCCCCTGGTAATTGCAATATCCAGTGTACATGTGCATCTTTGATCACTGTTCAGCTTACATCTCAGTGGGTAGCAGAGAGGGAAGAGGCTTTCCTGTGCAGAAGATTGGTCTTTCATTGATTTGTTGGTTATTATATTGGCATGGTTTACAAAAACACAAATAGTTTTTAAAGATGACCATAATCAATTATTCCTTTTCAAGTGTCATAGAAATGACTAGCTGTGACTTCAAAAAAAAACAACCTCACCCCACAATTTGAGGTGAAATAAGAAAGACTTGCTTTTAGGCTATCATGATCATCTCTGGCTGGAAGCCTGTGTGTCTAATGGCAGAATATATAAGCAACAGGGTGCTCTTTCCAACTACTATTTGAGATTGCATTTTCTTCCATCAAGACAGGTCAAACAGAGATTACCAGCTGTCTGACACTCCCTTCACAAATGAAGAATTGGATCCCCCAGTAACTACTTTTACTGTGACTTCTATGAGTCTCTTGTCAGGCCCAAAATTTGGATTAGTCACATTTACAAGAGCTAAAGGGTTTACCTGATATGTAGGACTTATGCTGGATATGTTCATGAGGGATTAATGGTGAAATGAAAATTCAGGTCCCACAGAAGCACGTAGAAAAACCTCCACTAATGTTATTAGAAGTTGGATTGAACTGTTAAAAAATTTTCTACGTGAAAATGGGACATTTCTACTCATACATACTCCATGAAAAATAGTGATCGAACTTTTGGAGCTTTCTTTTTTCATCTTTTCACACCCTGTGTGTAATCTGTAGTTATCATGCACAGCCAGATATGAACCAGTTCTGGATATGTGTGCTGTGTTATTTGGAAAGACACATTACTGTGTATTTATATTTAGAATCATACAATAGTTTGGTCTGGAAGGAACCTTTACAGGACATCTAGTCCAGCCCCCCTGCCATGGGCAGGGACATCTTCAACCAGATCAGGTTGCTCAGAGCCCCATCAAACCTGAACTTGAGTGTTTTCAGGGATGGGGCATCTACCACCTCTCTGGGAAACCTGTGCCAGTGTTTCACTACCCTCAATGTAAACAAATTCTTCCTTATATCTAGTCTGAATCTACCCTCTTTTATTTTAAGACCCTTACCCCTTGTCCTATCACAACAGGCCCTGCGAAAAAGTCTGTCCCCGTCTTTCTTATAAGCCCCCTTTAAGTATTGAAAGGCCACTACAAGGTGTTCCTGGAGCTTTCTTTCCTCTTGGCCAAACCACCCCAACTTTCTCAGCCTTTCCTCACAGGAGAGCTGTTCCAGCCATCTGACCATTTTTGTGGCCCTCCTCTAGACCCACTCCAACAGGTCCATGTCTTTTGTATACTGCAGTTTGGCAGTAAATGTTAATACATAAAAGGATAATGTACATGTGATAAATAGTGCAGTCTGAGGTGATTACAATGGGAAAAGGGGTTTGTATAAATGGCCAATATATTTCAAATATATTTTTCATCTTTTGAAAGTGCAAAGATGACTAATTCTTTCACTTAGAATGAAAGAACTCTAGAAATAGAGAACTTTCATTAGTACTTCTTCTCTAATTACTCACAACAACCATCAGCTGCCTACCGGGTGAGTGGGTGGAGGAAGTATTCTGAAAGCCCCTCAAAATCAATTAAAAGATTTTAATAAATTCAGTGGATGTTGAATCATCTGGAGTGAGCACTGATGGGGGAATGGCAGATTCTATGCAAAACTTAAAACTTGCTTAGGAAAGTCCTAAACCAGGCATTACTCTTCAAAAGTTCTCAGATCTCTTTCACATTGAAATTTGCCTTGTTCCCACCTTGAAACTCTTTGAAAAAAAGTATTTAATATCCTGGTACAACAGTAATAAGGATAATAGTATTTTTCTTTATCCAAGCCATTCATCTGTAACTAGATGTGCAGTGAGGAGAGTCCAGAAGAGGACAAGAGTGTCCAAAGCTATAAACTGAGGAAAGATGAAAGAAATTTGAGATTTTTGGTACGGAGAAAGAAAATGTACTGGAAGTTCCTGTGCTCAAATATGAAAACAGTCAGTGCAAAGACAAAGAGAATTAACTGATTTGTGAGGGTGGGTCAGGAAGCCATGCGCTTGTGCATGCAGGTTAGACACTCATAAAAGCATTCTGGCGGTGGGAATCAGGAAGCAGTGAGGGATTGCCAAGGGACACATGGGACCCAAAATGTTAGTCTAGCATTTGTCAGGGGAGAGTTGGGTAGAGCCAAACCTTATCTTACCTCTCTCATCCTCAAAATGAAACTAGTTATATCTGTTGATTTGCAACATAGTGTTCTTTTGAGCATTACTTACCTACCTCCTACCAAGACCCCTGTTTTTTAAACAGCTTTCATTTATTATTCTCATGTTCATCTACTATACTTAGTTCCATGACTGCCTGTGTATTGCAGGTGATCTGAATCCTCATTAACTAAAAGTAATTTTTACCTGTTTTGGGGTTGGGTTTTTTTGTTGTTGTTGGTTTGGTTTGGTTTTTTTTAATCCACGCACAAATCCCAATTGTCCTTTTTATTAACTGTTCACTCTGCAAATTTGAAGAAGTAGTAATTTTGTAAAAGCAGTTTCATCCTCCTTGTCTTGCGTAGTTACATATTCCAGTCACACCAACTACAGCCCAAACAGGACTACTGGATAAGACAGTCCTTTGCAGAAGCCTCCTTCAGTTGTTCTTGTGTCAAATCACATTATGCCATTTCCAAAAATATTCCTCAACCAATTGCACTCTGAATCTTAAGGAGAAGAGGACTCAAAATCACAACAGTTTCTAGATAAAACAGAAATGATGACACTATCATCATTCCTCCAAACTCCTTCCAGGCTTCTCTGATCCTTGCAAAGATGTGACACATTGGTATGGTTTCTAGCAAGTGGTGATAACACCTTGCTTACAGTATAAAGATGCCACTGGGAAATCTCAGAGATAAGCAGCAGTTAAACTCAGGCTGCTTATTTAAAGGTCACATGTGTTAGGTGTATTATCCACTGACATTTGGGCATAAGCCTTGCCTGTGATTACTGCATGAATCAGTAGTACATAAAAGGTAGGATTCCCAGGTTTGTCTATATTACTGACCAGTGCAGTGCAAAAAAATGAAAGATTCTGGGTCTGATTTGATACAGACTGTTACAGCCCTCGAATCGCATGTCTGCGTTGTGTGGGCCAGCCAAGAGTCTTGTACAGGCTGCTGATTCTGGCCACACACCCCACGTCTTTGCCTGGTGCATCCACCTCATAAGTGGGGCTCTGTCGATGGCAACCTGGCACATGGCTTCAGCCAAAGGGGAAACTGCTTGAGCACACACAGTGCCCTTGAGCCAATACCCTACACCTTCTAGTATAAATGTGTGGCAAATTTACAAATTTACACCTGGAAAGGACCTCTTGAGCACGCTGAAATGCTAACAAACATACCCCAGCACACTCTAGTTGCTAGCTGTACTCATTCACTATCTCATGTTGGCACTGGATTTTGCTAACATAAAGCATTCAGCAAGTAAAATGCTAATGTGAGAAGAAGAGTTCTCTATGAATTTTTCTAGAGCTTCTTGAGCACTGATAACACTGGAAGGCTCTGTGCATTCAGCATCTGAGTGCCATATAAAGCATTAAATAGATACTGAGCGAAGCAATTACTATCCACAGTCACACACCAGCACATGTACTGACAGCATACATTCCCTGCGGCAAGGACCTTGTGTACCTTTAAGTTTTCTACCACACCAGATGCACACACAGTTCTTGATAATATGTAAACAACAACACGAGCAGTAGTTCTGCTTTGATTTTATACAGGGCACGCTTGTTCCACCAGATATTTTCAGGGATGAGAAATTTATAAGAATGCTTGCTGTTCTGTGTGATAGCAGCGGGATTTTGTTTGGTTATGTGTGCATGAATAGCCTTAAGGATTTCACAAATGTGTTTCATTTGCATTGAGTGAAGAACCTTAGAAACTGCTGTGATGAGCAATGAGGAGAAGCACAAGTTAACACAGCAAGCAATCGGTGTGTAGCTCTCTTTCATTAGCACAAAGACATCTTGTCTTTGAAAACTAGATGGTTTTATTTAGTTCTTATATGATGGTATATCCATGAGCTGACATCAGGGACAGGCTGGTGATCAGAACATTTTGTTGACTGTAACCAAGAGTTGCCAGGTTTGCAGCATCCATCACTCATTCCAGGAAGGTTTTTAAACATGAGGTTTTGCAGCCAGACCCACGACCTGGTAGTCTGAAGACATCTGCATACAGTCTGCACTGCTTGATTCATATACAAACATCTGGAGAGCCTACACACTTGGTTCTCTCATTCCAGGACAAGGCATGGGCAATCAGTTCTCCCAGTGGGAAATTAAAGATAACTCTAACCCAGCCTCCAGAGTATTTATTGACATGTATTTATTGACTGTCCTCTATGGCCTTTCTGAGTCTCAAGAATGATTAAATAGGGACCTCTATCAACGTCCTTGGAAATGCCTGTTGAAAATGGTGGATCAGCGATTATATTGAACATGGATAAAAAGTAGTCATATATCACTGGGGTTTAATCTTTTTTGCAGAAAGGAGAGCATATTGATCAGAAACAGAATGCTTAAAGTTAGGTACACCTTAAATGACAATATTGGCACCTAGACATGCATCAATAAGGCTATTTTAATGTGTCTTACATTACTCTGCCAAATTATTTCATTGGCTCTTCTATCATCCTTCTAAAAACCTATCGATCTCATATTTTCAGTTATTGTTGTTTTATGCCAGGATGCTCTTTGTTGCATTTGCAATGAAGATGAATTTTTCTAACGCTGTTGGAATCTCACTGAGACTGTTATTTGTTAAGTTACAATCCCTGGGTGCAAATATGTAGTGAATCTCATGGACTTCTTGCTTTCAGTGGCTGTGTCTCTAGGTCTCTGGTGCAGTTGTCAAAGTAGTCTTGCTTGCAAGTTCTAGAATTATTCTTAAATTGCAAAGAAATGTCAAAAAAAGTCAAGCAAACTTCTTTGCAGTTTTAGAGCAATGGCGGAGGGGAAGTGGGGGGGAGTGGAAAGTGATTTCATACTATTTTCCACATTCTTGTTTCCTTTTTTTAGTGATTAACTTGGTTTCAAAGGTGAATTTTTTACATTTTTTTTCTTATCACTCCTTACTCTGATGAATATCAAGAAAATTATGAAAACACTGCTCTGCATAAACTTCAAACGCCATGAATGTTAACTAGGTGTAAGTGCAGAGGGGCTATTTCTCTAGATCATCACCTCCAACAGAAAACAAGGCAACAATAAACTATTAAAAGAAAATCACACAATTTTGTACTGTGCATGTTCCCTTTCATTAGAATAAAAGAGCATACAAATATTATCAAAATTTCAGTTTCTGGGAAATGTCTCCAAGGCTTCACACAGAAGCTGGAACAGTGTTGAAACTTTCTGCTCGTACTGTATTTGTAATATCTTCCTGCCAGCAAAGGTCATCCACAGTAGAAACAGGGGCTGGCTGAATAGACAGTTTATCTATTTATGGGCATATTTATAGACTTGACATATTTAATAGATCCAGCTGGCATGGAATACACCATTCATTTTGTAATAAAAAGCTAGTCCATTTTTTTGTGTGTGTGTTGGTTGGATGAGGAAGAACAGAACAGTTTTCTCAACAGTTGTTTCATTTGAAATTCCCTTTGTAGATTAGTCTCTAAAGTAATCATGTCTAGATAGTTAAATATACCCTGCAAATGCCATTGTTAATATCCTGCTTGATTTAAAAAAAATAATATTTTCACATAGGCTACACTCTTGATTTTTTTATGCAAATATGTGAAGGGACTACACATTACTGACATTGCAGGAAAAGCTTGGAGCATGACTGCTCTGGATCTGAAGAAGAAAAAGTCCTCAGAACTCGCGTTTTTAGTGTGAAAGGATGAGAAAGGTAGTTAACGGTTCACCATTTAGTATTCAAAGAATTGGGATCTTGTTATTCTTTTTGTCACTGGGAAATTTATATCTAGTTTTATCTATAAATTGCTGTTTATTAGGCTGATATCACAACTGGCTTGCTAATTCCACATCAGTTCAGACAGTAATCTGCACTGTGGCAGAATGGCAAGGAGCTGATATGACATGTATGGTGTTATATCTTTCAGCAAACTAGAACTCTTTGGATGTGAATTAAGTTCCAGTGTCACTTACAATCTGTTCCAGAGCTGTTTTCTTTGAAGAAGGAAAAAAAAAAAAAAGAGTATTCACCCTTCTACCGTCTGTGCCATGTAGCTAAATTCACATAGAATACTTCAGGTCATTTAAAACAAGCATCTTGGCAATCAGGAACATATGCTCCTTAAATAGTCCATCAAAGTCAGAATGCTAATATGACTTGCTGTTTGCTGCTGCTGTTGTTTTTCCTGAAAATCACCCTTTCATGCAGACTCTGACAATTCTGATGAAATCAGAAGAAAGCACAGATCCTGTATCAAGTTACATTTAAAGCTATGTTTCTTTAATCTGTAAAACAAGTCATAACGTACTCTGAAGTACTGTCTTTTAAATTAAACATTTGCTAAGATGCTACACGAAGGTACTCCATGATGGTAAATGTAGGACATGAAATTCTCTGGGACTGCCTTTGTAATAGGAAAAACAGACTTGCATGTCGTCCCAAAGACCTTAATGTATAACATTTTGTATTGGATTCAGTCACGAACCATCAATCATTTGCACTGTAGGTTCTTTTGTCTTTGTTGTTATCAGTGACTCAACTCATTGACTATTTGTTGCCTACAAGTTGTGAAACTGTTGCAAATTTCTAACCTTTTGCAAAAGTCCACAGTAAATTAGCAGTTTTTACTCTATGCTTTCAGGTTAGACCCTTCTCAGCACAGAATTGGAGTGGTGGTGTTTTGTTTTGCCTGTTGCACATCCTAGAGACTTCCCCCAATACAGCCGCATTCATTCCCCTAATCCAGCTATGGTTTCAGGTATTGTTACCTCTTTTCTTTGGATTTCTTTTATAAAAAACAGAAATTTTCTGTGGTCACCAGTGACTTCTGACAGAGACATTTTTATCGTCTCATTGCTTGTCTCCTAGTAGTTAGCATAGCAAGTTGTGCTTTGCCATTTATAATATCCAGAAAGCAGCTACCTTTTCCTTACCAGTGTCATCACTATCTGTAGTCTACTAATTTTAATCTTTTACCTCTTGTAATGGTTTCCCCAGCAAACAAGGTCATAAGCTAATTAAGGGGCAGTAATTTTGCACACTCATTATTATACAATGACACAGATTGCTACAGGCTGTATGGCAAGACCTGCCTCCACAGCCAGATCTGTTCTCAGCCAATTCCTGACTGTTTCCCCTGGATGTGTCTGCAGCAGTGTGCTTGAACAATATGGCTTCAACCCTCACTTCTTGGTTCATCCCCTTCCTGACATAGCCCCATGGCTGTCAGTCCAATGGCAAAATGCCTGGGAAAGCAAACAAAGGAACATTACATTACATCATCTGCACTCCTCAGCTGTGGTCTGACATGTCACTGGCTGTCCTTCTTCTCAAATTACTGCTGTCAGTATGGGAATACTACACAAGTGTAGCTACCACTGTACTGCTGTGTCAGGGTTTGCAATCTACATATGCTTCTGCTTAGGCAGGTTGTGAGAGCTTTGGAGAAGTCTTACCAGAAGTGTGGACCACAGACAGTGGACTGTTTGTGATATACCCCGGCCACCCCACAGAGTTCAAGAGCAGTTTAGGATAATTCCTGTGATATGGACACAATTGAACTCGAGGGAAAAAATCCTATTGCATTAAGCTTTGGATCAGATCCCTGCCTAAGCCCAGCTGAAGGAATATTCACCAAAGCTTTTCTGTTGGCAAAATGTATTGAGGATCACTTCTTCTTATGTTGCTATCCTCTAGATTTTGTTCAATAGGAACAAAACGCAGGCTGTTGAACTTGCCTTAGGGGAGAAGTCTGAGGATAGATTTGAATCATGTAGTCAGGAAGTGGATGGAAAGACCCATATCATCTGATTATTTCAGAGTGTGATAGTCTCTGTCGCATTAAGATGTAGAATAAGTATCACAGATTTTAAGGTCCAAAGAAGTTGTTTTAATCCCACTTCCTAGCATTTCTTATAGTGCAGGTGTTATAGTCACCCATTTGTTTATCCTGATCACTGTTTCTTAAACTGTGTGAATATGGATTAGGGATAAGACAAGTGTAACTCATTCTCACCTCCATAACTGTATTAATAAAACATCAGATGTGGGTGTCTTCCTCTGTCACATGAGGAATTCACCTACTAATGAAGGTTTTCTCTGCATGTGGCTACTCAGACCTCTGTGTTTCTCTTTATGTTCTTGTATATGTTTTCCACTTCTAAAAATGGGGAGAAATCAAAATGCACCATGATTGTATAAAATTTGCATACTATACATACTGTAATTTCTCCAAAGGTGACATATTGTCAGCATGGGTAAGTTATTTATTTGCAAAAGGTGTGAGATGAGTTCCAGAGGAATCTGCATTGCTAGGAAATAACTCCCTCTTCAAACACACACCAGCTGCTTCCTTTTTTCACTGGGGTGTTCACATCATGTCACCACCTGACATCATTTACCCTGGAGGCTCCAGAAAGGAATAGAAAGGTTGCCATGTTAATTAGAGGAGAGCGATAAAACTTGATGTTTTATTTATTTTCTTGAAGAGGGATTTGTGTGTCTTATCCTGTTTTATGGTAATATTTTTATGATGAATTTTTTGAAGTTTCGTTTAGAATCAGTTCCCCCGAGGAACAAGTGCTACAGCAAATTACAAAGGCCTCCAGTGTTTGAGAGTTCTCATTAAAATTAACCCACCCCTGACTGCAGTTAACAAACAGTCATCACATCCTCAAGGACCCTAAATTAGCTCCTGATGATGACATAGGTAGAATTAGACACATGCACTGTTTAAGCATTTATCTTTAATGACTGAAATGGAGTCCGTAAATAGAGTTGAAGCAAGTTATGCCAGGAAGGGAACATAGTTGTCTAAGACATTCTCTCAGACATTCAAGAGCTGAACATCTTCATGGATCTAGGCCCATGGTGGTTCTTTTGCCTGACAGGCATCAGCACATGGGCAGAATGGTCTTTGGAATAATTAGATGTTGGCAGAACTCTTGGAATATATTGCTATAACTACAAGGACTTGTTACACTTGAATGGGGCCAGGATGAATCTGCACATAGGAGTTCCCCATGGCAATTAAATGAACACAGTTCTCCTATGGGAACAGAGCTGGACTTGGACATGTTGAGGCCTAGAAAGCCAAGGAATAAGGCAGAGAAGAATGGTTGTGTTGTCTTTGGTCTCAGATTTGTGGTAGTTCAAGTTTAAGCTTCAGAGGGACAGACTAGGCTGTCACGCATAATGGAACCTTTCTGGAAAATCAAAGTTTTCATTCCTTTCTTGTGATCCAGAGGAATTAGAGTTAAACATCAAAAGGCAAAAGCCTAACTTTTATAGACACCTTGCTTTAACAATCCATTTTACGTAAATAACTTGACTGAACCAATCCATGCTGTAGCCTTGTTATTTATATCATCATAATTGCTAAAAACTCCATCCATGCATGGGGTGTCATTTTGCTAGATACCATGTATAATTCAATAAGAAGACGTAATTTCCATAAACATTTAGAACCCAAAAGACAGGTTAGGTGGGAGGGGGGGAAAGCCCAAGAACAGGTAGACCATTTAGTACATACTAACTTTAAGCACAGATTAAAATCAATTGCTGTTCAGCAAACCACTTAAGCATTTGTCCCACTGAATTTAGCTCATCTATTTGGGGTAAACACAATGGTTTACTCTTGGGTAAACAGCTTACTTAACAGCATTCTGGTTCTTGATTGTGACTTCTTGAAGCATTTGCACTATGAATTACAACAATAATACTAATGACTCTCATTAATTAGGATTGCATGTGGTCAAAAATACTTCTGAAAAACACCTTCTCTATCCGATGTTTTGTACTAATTATTCTAGTTTCTACTGAAAAACTTCTGGGTTTACCTTTGAGCTCTTTGCCCTGGCTGTGATTTTAATAAGAGTCTGGGGTTTATGCAAATAGCATATTATTCACAATTTTTCAGTGTTTGTCTTATGCTGATTACATTAGCAGCTTGCTTTCTGTACTTGCATTCTTTCTGCTAATAATGTTACAGATCATATAATGAAGTTAATAATGAAGGAACCGTGTCACTTTCATTGTCTATACCACCAGTGTATATGGATGAATAGAGAGGCTGCTGCAACAACTTTGGAAGGACTCAAAAACTCAACATGTTTTTGAGTCTTAATCCATCAGATGTGGGAGCTTTTTGCCATGGTCTCACACTCTTCTCCAGGTCCATTGTTTGCTTAGAAAAAAAGATTAATTTTCATACTGTTTCCTAAGAGTCCATCTTTAGATTCTATTAAAACTATTATTTGGACAGAAGAAAAACAGTGAGTCCAAAGAAAATGGTACAAAGACAGATCTGTCTAATTGTCCCAGATTTGAACAATGTGTTCTTGCCAAAAATTTAAATGTATCGCTTTACAAAGCTGTTTATGCAGCATGTGAATTATTTGGGATAAGTTTCATTATGGTGATTAATATGCATGACACTGCATCACAATATGAAACCTATCAAGCCTGGATTGTTTATTTTATTGTTGTTGTTCTTTTGATGGTATGCAATTTACGAGCAAAACCACCCCCTCTCAGTAAGATTTCAGTGTCTTTTCATAAGCTCAATCTTAGTTCATATTTCTGAGATGTGACCATGTTTTCAAAATGTTAATTTATATGCATACCTTTCTTACATAAGCTTCATAAAGAGCATGTTGGTTTATAATATACATGGAAACTAATTTTCTTGCACTTAGGCTTTTGAGCCTAAGTATAAATACAAGATAGACACTATAGAGTTTCCTTGACCTTCGATTAACACTGGCTCAGGATACGCACACGCAGAGCTGTGATTTGAGTTTGTATCTGAACAGCCCTTTCTCCCAGATACCAAAACTTTGGCCTTGATGCATACTTGCACCCTTTTGAGAAACTAGGAAGAATCCAGGTTATAGGATAAAGCATAAAAGTTAGAGAGTTTCCGATTGGTATAGGTTTCATTTTAAATGTTTCTATGAGTTGTGATGAAAAGCATCTCAATAGCATTATACCATTAAAAACTCCCTGTCAGTCTAACTTCCATAGATCTAACCTAGTTAGACTCCTGGGAAACTTGTCATACTTTGTTGTAAGATAAATGATTAATTAAGATGAAAAAGAACAGAATTAGTAGAAGGCTTGTGCATTGCATAAGAAGCTGAAATACAGCAAAGGAAAATACTAGGCTGAAGGGAGTTTTGTATCCGAGATCCTCAAGCCTCCATCTTGCTCGATGCTATCATGCTAATCATTATGACTAGCATGATAAACGCTGCTTTTGAAACGTGCTAATATTTCAAAGATAGAAAGGATGCCAATAAAGAAGTAGTATCCAGGTACTATACAGAATTTACCAAGTGACCTTGAGGTCACTGGAGTAATGGAAACATAAGGTTAAACACTGCAGAACTAATACAAAATATTGGGCACTGTCAATATTTAGCACTAGGAGGGAAGGTAAAAACGCCCAGGCGTGTTTTGGTCAATCATGGTATGACTGTCTAACACCTATGGAAAAAAGCAAATATTGCTCAGCTGTGTCACAGACAAAGTGTTTGCAACAGAACTAGCAAAGTATTAACAACCTTATGCAAAACCTATACAGTTCATATTTTTATTTCCCATGTATTTTTCTGCTCTCCTATGTTAAAGAATGAATTCAAACTGAAACAGGTACAGAAAACAATAAAGGAACTGGAGACATATAGGAGACACCTCCATTTCAGAGCTATGATAGGGTATCCTATACTGAATGATGATAAACCCGCCTATGAAAGCACAGATAAGCACAGAGCTACAATAATGGAAGGAATTATATAAGGTGGCAAATGTGGACAGGACTTTGATAGCCTGTGTTGGACCCGATGACTCAGCTGAATCCTTACACATGCCTCTCTTAGCTGAGTGTCATGCTGTGAATACGACTTGCTCTTGTGATCTTTCATATTAGCAGTTTATCCTGTCATCAATACGAGATGTGAAAAGGGGTATTTCTACTATAGACTGATGCCTTGTAAAATTTTGTGCTTCAGAGTAAATAGTAGATATTTCCTTTGATGGAGCAAACTGTAAGTTCCAGAGAAATCATAGCATGGTTTTGTTTCTTTTCCTTTTGAGTTTTCTTGAGTTTTCTTTTTAAAAAAGCAGCCAAGTGAGTAGAGCTGCCTTAAGAAAGGAACAAACACCTAATTGTGATTTAGGTCAAAAGAGATTGAGGTTACTCAATACATGTATAGAAATGAGACAGTTGACACTGTCTTGTCTATAAATGATGCTCCAGATTTCGGGACTTGAAACAAGATTTCAGGATTTCTTAAGTTCCCAACTGTCCAAATGGGAAAAACACACTGCACAGCAGCAGGTATAAGAAGTGGTGCTTTGTATTTCTTTTTCTCAATAGCACAGTTAAGCTCTGGCACACGTCCACCAACGTATAAGAAAGGTGAACTGTCAGGGTGTTGTGACTCATTAGAAATATCTAGTGTCAAATCTTGTAAGACTAAATAACACAGAATGTATTAGAGGCTAATAAACAGCCATTAACCACCCAGCATTCAGATTTACCAATTATCACACTGTTCTAGGCTGTGGACCTGCTTGCTGTGGCTGACAACATCACATTAATGAATCTCAAGTCTTAACCTCCTTGAATTCATGAATAACAATTTGACTCCATGTAACTTGATTACTATGAAATGGAAACTTTAGTTGAGTCTAAACATTGGTTATGAGGTTGAGATGAGAGAAAGACAACCCTACTCCATCACTGGTAATTTAAACTCATATAAAACCGAGCACCTGTCACAGTGATAAATGGGTTTTCTTGTTATCTCACTGTCGGTATCATTTCCCAGTCAGATTCCTATCAAGCACCCAGACAACACTGTAGAAACCAAGGTACAATTGTCTTAATTTTATTTCTCTTCCAAAGAAATGAGTAAAGGTCAAAAGATGCTTATAAATGTGATTGATTTCATTTTCTTTGAGTCATTCCCAGAACACAGATTAATTTACTTGTATATGCAATCGTAAGGTTCTTATAGTCATCACAGAAGAGAGAGCTGCTCATTGTTTACTGACTCCAAGCTTAAGCTGTAACTACCTCAAATCAGGAGGTGTCCCAACGGCTTATATCTTTCAAGGTCCATTTCACTGTGAATGATTAAGAGAAATCAATTTTTTAATCTCTTTTACTTCAGATCAGTGCCTCCAAATTTTGAGGGTGTCCTCAGCTTGAGGAATGAGACTGAAAACCTAATGTAGACAAGATCCTTCCTTACAACTCTGGTGTGTCTTGCTTCCAGTCATGTCTTTTTTTTTTACATTAATTTCTTTTTAGTTCTTTTTTAGTTTAAATCTTTTGGTTTCAGGCCCCGCTTTGTATCAGAAGCAGAAAATATGTAGGGAGACCATAAAAGAAGGAAAAAAACCCAAACCAATATTTAAAATGATTGAACTTGGCAAAATTGTCCTCCCCGTGTTAAACAAGATGTCTGAATAGGCAATCACCGTGGCCATTTCTGAATCTAGAAGCTATGCACAAGCTGTCACTTGGTATCAGTATGAATGAAGAGAACTTGCTCATCCTGACCCATCTGACAAGTTTAGGATTAAGTCTATAATACTGCAAAGGACTTTCATTCTTTTACAGCTTCAGTGCCATGCACCCCACATAATCATAGTGAACTTTTATTCTATTTGTTGGACTGTGATCTTAAAATTTAAATTTGAATGTTCACGGATTTTATTAGCAGTCGCACAGAATAGCTTGTGAACATGGAATGAACCTGCCAGAGACTGGAATCTTTCAGATTAGAGCCTGCTGCTTTCTTTTAAGATGTAGCTGTGGAAGGAGGTGGTAATGATGATTTTCTCTCTTTTATAGAAAACTTGAAATAAGCAAAAGACCCAGATATTTTCAGTCTCTACCTATTCTTCTCTCCCTAGAGTGCTACAAATAACAGACTATAGGTTGGTCTTTCCCTTTTGAAGCTGCCTCTGTCTAGAGGAAAATATTTATATTACTTGATCATGAAACAGAAGGTGTGAGAGGATGAGAGAGATTTTGCCTGACAATTAACAGGTCTTCCCCCTTTTGTGAGAAAGGATGTCTGCTTTTAGAAGATATTTTAACAATTGGCTCTGTATTTTAGCTGCTGGTAAAAGAAATAACGATCCTGGAGAAGGGAATAAAGACCTTTTTTTAAAGGGTCAACAGGGTTGTTTGTACATTGACAATGAAGTAATCCCAACAGTGTGGCCCTGGGGACAGTCTCCTATGGAAGGTTATGGCCCAAGGCTGAAGTGCAGCCAGGCCTCACTGGTCTCTGTCATTGCCTTCCAGCAACAGAGACAGCAGTTCTGCTGTAGTCTGTGCAACCAGGAGACAAATGCGTGACCAAAAAGTCAGGGGTGGAGGTAGGGAAGTGACAAGATAAAAACACAGTGATTGTCAAAATGTTTCACTGTAGTATTTCTCTGAGATGTGAAATTGAGTCATGTCAGACATAGCAGAGAATTGAAGCCATTTCTTGAGTGAACCTTCATCTGCTAAGTCTCTGTGTTTCCAGGGCAAGTATGTGATACTTCCTCCTCCAGTTAAGTTTAGAAAGAAAGGAATGAGGTGTTCTAAGCTATTTGAAAAAAAAAATTCTGTATGCCAGAATTTCAGGAGCATGTTTCAGGCTTCAGTCTGACAGGAAGGGGGATAACAGATGTCTTTTTCTTCCCTCATATTGCCCACTGACTACATCTAAGATGTTCCTCAATCACATGCTGTCTGTTTTGGATCCCACCTCAGCATCTGAATTTTCCTTCAGTTCTGTCCAAGGGTTCAAATCCATATTCCTATTAGTCAGCTAATATAGTACTCCTCATTAAGTCATTAGTGAAATATTTTCCTTGATACAGACCTGTGTGATTTATGACATTGCATAAGTCAACACAAAGAATAAAATGCTTATGCTTCTCATCTGTTTCCTCAGGTTATCCTTTTTCTTGTTTAAATGGCCGGCCAAGACAGTCCATTATAGCCATGACTCTGGGATGCAAAAATGGAACTTAGCTGGAGATGTGTGAAGTTTTGCTTTTAGTTAAGTTGAATGTCATCCTTTCTTTGAAAAAGACAAAGACAAGGCAGGAAAGTACAATTTATCCACTGTATTGACATTTGGGTTTGGAAAGTACTAAAATATGTGATCTGCACATGATATTAATATTAATAATGTTAAAAAAAATCTTCTCACAAGGGCTTTGTGTTAATCTTACATGATTCAGCTCCTGGCTGCATAATAAAGATCTTACATATTTAATAAGCAAATTGAAGTAGGCCCAAATGAGTGAACAACACAGCACTGTAAAAAGAAACAGGGAGAGGGGAATTCTTGTCAGATGAGGTAGCTGAAAAAAAAATGATCTACTGACATTTTTATGCCTCCTATCAAATGTCATTGTGAATTGAAAGTGGAATGTCTGAAAAAGGAAGCAGCAAGTTTCTATATAACCTGATGAATGTAACTCCATTGTTTCCATGAAATCATATTAAAAAGGTCATCACTCTACGTATGAAAATACCATGGCTGTTGCTCTATTGCTCTTTCCATTTGGATTAAGCACTTGAATGTCATCAAAGAGAAATAGTTGATATTCTATAATTAAAAGTAGATTTTGATTTACAGTGAAGAAGATGATAAGAATGGATCCTTCCGTACTGCTGATGTAGACATGCAGCTGATTGAGGAATAAAAGAAACTCTCTGAAGGATGAAAAGAAAATATGATTAAATTAAAATGTCTGGGGTATGAAAATGCGTATGTGAAAGGAACTGAAAAAATCCCCCTTCTTGTGGTGTTCTACAAGTAACTCCTTTGGGTAAAGTCTTTGCCATAGCAACAGATAAAACCTTTATGAGGCACAAAGTTTTGCTAAGGAAATGAAGGTTTTCTATTCCAGTTCAGCTGATGTCTTGAAATCAGATTAAGTCTGGCATAAGTATTTTGTGAATTATCATCAGTTTAAAGATGCATTTTTAAGACTATAACAACAAAGAGTCTGTGGTGCTTTTAGGGAATAAGATACACATGAACGCTGCATCTTCTTGCTGGAGATGAAAAACAAATTCAGGACACAAATGAACAGTGACTTCATTTACCTTTTAGTCTGCCCACTGTCTTGTCATCTGTTCTTTCTCTTCCATGTCTCACCATTTTTTGTATCTGCATTGCTATCTTCTCTTTTAACCTCTCCACAATGTCTTACATGTTCTATGTTTTTCACATTTTTTACTAATAGTTAGATGGAAGCATTGGGATAGATCTGAGCCTTAGGGTGAAATTTTTTTTTCTACTTCTTCTGGCTCAATTCTTTGCTTTGCATTACATCCCTTCCTCCCTCTCATTGTATCCTCCGTTCCTGCTATGAAAAATCACAGATCTAGGCCTTCCCTCACCCGTTGTCCTTGATTTTATTTTTTCAGTCGCCAACAGCCCTCTGATGCACCTGCCTCTTCAATAAGCTTTTGCTTCCATTCATGGTGAGGCTCTCAATGACTTTTTTGGAGGATTTCAGCTTCTGTTCATTCTTAATAGTGCCTCTGTGGATCGACTAAAATTGAAATTTTATCATTCTGTGCATTCTCATGAAGGCTCCTAAAAGCAGAGCTGCAAAGGTCTTCGTTATGTCATCATCCTCTTCACTGAAGAGCCCTGGCTCTTCACAAAATACAGGCAACTATCTCAGAGGATTAGCGTGAGTCATAAGAGGATCCTCTGCCTATCTGACAGTCCTGTGAGTTTCTTGGTATTTGTACTCTTGGAATTTAAACTGTGTCAATTATACCTGCAGATGGAACTTTTCCTCAAACTATGCCAAAACACACTTTCTGTTTCCATCTTGCCTTTTTGCCTTTACTCTCAGGAACATCAGTTTGTGAATGGAAGTCTCTGTGCTGCAAACCGCTGAACGCTTAAACAAATGCCCCCTCCCCTTTCTGTGTTTCCTACTCGGGGCTGTGTAGTTATTTCTCCTCTTTTGCTCCTTTTTTATTCCTCTTTGTATGAGGGATCTGTCCTGACATTGTGGAACTGGGACCATGAGACTGCAAGATTAGAATGACAATGTGAGAAATGGAAACCTCTGTCTATCACTTTGCAATCAGTACTCTGCAGTGCTCTTTCCTGGCTGCTATCAAATCTCTGAGTTACACTTTTATCAGCTGGTTTGCTTTTATTTTTATTTTGTTCATAAACTCAGTCCTCAAGTGCTTTTTGAAACCTGGCAGGTCGTCTGAGCTGCCTCTCCCTCATCTCTGTCTTGAGCACAAATGCTCAAGGTCTCAGAAGTGTGGAACTAAAGAAGGCATTGAGAGGGGACTCAGAAATCCAGGTTGTGCTTTTTCACTCTTGTTGGCACTGTGTTGTGTTCTGTACCGAGGAGCCTTCCCACTCATTGTCTGTGGGAACAAATGAACCCTGGGGAGAGCAGGGCAAAATGTGGCACCACTTGGGGATTGTCTCATCACCCCACATGTGACTGAGGCCACAACTGCAGCATTACCCTGTCCTTTAATCATTTTGTGGGATGTTTAGACTGACGTGTAGACAGAGTCATAACACAGGCAGGAGAGCTCACTTTAAAAGTAGAATAAAATTATAAAAATACAAAAGGAAGTTATCAAAAAAGTTTTCCACTATTCCAATTCAAGACATTTCTTACTTGCAAGTGCCAAAATATTCTATACTTTACACTCTCTTTTCTGAAAACCCTGTAGGTGTGTGATTAAACTTACTTTTCAGGGTAATTTTGGTATTAAAGTACCTATTCTACTGCCTCTGGCACTTCATTCAAGGAGAAGAAGTAGAAAAGAAAGTGAAGGCAAAATCAATTAACTGGGAAAAATCAGTCTTTTCTTTAGAAAGCCGATTTTTTTATTATTTGTCACATGAACTATTTTCCTCTGGCTGGCATGTAACAGTGGGGAGTGTAAGGATGTTGATTCCTGCCTCTTTTTATCCTACCAGTTCAGTGCAGACAAATGAAGTTAGTTAGTTACCCTGCTTACACGCACACAACCACCTTCTGTTTTCAGAAGTGCACATTGCTTTTGTCTGATGTGTTTGACTGCATTTGAATTTATATTGTTATATGTATTAATAATTGGCCTTTGAATTTATAATTGATTCTTCTTCCAAGCAATTACTGTGGTTCCCAAGCACTCTGTATGCATTACAACACCCCTGAACTATGAGGGCTACGGAACTGCCTTTTGTGTTCGGTGGAGGTTTGCATGAACCAGAATTCACTAATGTCCCAGTGCAGAAAATTATAATATAATTTCAGTCTTCTCACACAATGTGCAACATACCATTTTTTGGTATGGGCAGTCTGATTTATACTTTGGAACAATTAGTGCAGTGATTCCTCTTGACTAGACAGGCAAAGAACTGAGGCCAGCTGCTGTCTAGGGATGAGGCAGGAGGATGTTGCACCCTCTTCTCTGCAGAGTGCAACATAACAAGATAGAAAGAGGACAGGAGAGTGAGTTGACATTGAACTCCTGTCTCTTCAGTCTTCTCAAGAAGCCATTTCTGGGCCAGCATTGTATTTAATATTTAGTGATTTTCACATGGCTTTAAACTAGAACCTGAATGTTTAGTTCAGTAGTGACTTGCACTTTCAAAACCAAGCAAGATTGGTACCTACTGCAGATGGATAAATACCCAGGTATTTTTCCTTGCTTTTCCATTCAGAAATGGATGCAGGAGGGAGTAAATAAATTTCACTGTAGACAAAATCATAGACACTTTAAATTCCCTAAATGTGCGATTTATTAGGCTGTCTGATAAAAGCTATATGCATCATGGTGATTTTCTCTCAATATCATCTTCCTAGTGTAAGAAGGACCCCCTATGTGTGTTCCCTCCGCAGCAGAAGATTTATCTCCTTTATGCAGATGCATGGGGCCCCGATTTCCCTCTTTTCATTTCTTTCTGAAGGTCAGAGCTCTGAAAAGGGCCTTGTCTTCCCCTTTCCTGTAGGCAATGGAAACAGAATGAGGGAAGCAAAGTACAGCATCTGCAGGTGTGCATTCAATGAAAATGTCAAGGCTATTCAAAAGCTTGTGCTCTATAGCAATTAGTGGCCCTGCATGTCAAACAGAGACTCCACCACTTAATCTTCAGCCTTTCTTAGCATCGCAGGGTATGTTCAGTCCTTGATGGCTCAGGAAACAAGGCTCCCATCACAAAAACATGGGCCAAAATGTGTTCAAGTGAGGCATCTCAGAAAATGCAAGGCCTTCGAGGAAGTCCAGTTCACCAGTGAACAGCAAGGGTGATGGCCTATGAAAGTTCAGGCTACATACTGCTGCAGTTGCTATTTTCAAAGTTCTCAAGGTGATTTACAAGCCATTTAGGCAAGTGGGAACAAGTATCAGTCCTTTACAAGATGGTAAACTGAGTCAGAGTGGTGAAGTGAGCACAGCTAGTGCAGACTGGTCAGGCCTGGGCTCCTGAAAGCTGCTCTGGTTCTCCCCTAGGCTTGCATCCTCCAACCCTAAGGAAAGCCAAATGGTGACAAGGCCTCTTGTCCACAGTCAGGAAAAAAGTCCTGTGGAAGTATCAGGATCCGAAGCCAGGTCTGCTTAGTCCTGGGATGTTGCTTTCATTTTTAGTTCTCTTCCTACCGGCATCCTGCAAGGCTTTATTAAGCATGCTGCTCATTACCTCTACAGACTACTGTTGTAACTAATAGCTGAAGTGCTTTCATTAGAGCTTGTCTTTAACCATACTAGTTAGGCAGTGTTTATGTATTGGTCACTGCAGCATCTTTACAGCAGTGTTTGGTGCTTAGCAAGCTCCGGGCAGAGCACAACCCTTACCAAGACCTTCAGAAACATTTAGCAGAAGGCAGGATTTCCCATGGCACTTGCCCTCCTATGCACCATGTCTGACATCACTTGTGAAATATCTTCTGCTTACTCACTTATACAAAGGTACAGTATATCTCTTTGAGTAATGTCTCTGAGTTCATCAATTTTTTTATGCTACTGAGGTATAGCTAAATTTAAGGCTCTGTTTTTTGGTATTTGTATCTCAGCAGAAGCAGAACTCTGTGCCTGTGTTTATACATTTATTCAATTTTCTCTAAGCAATGGTTTATTATGAGTGATGATTTAATATTCTTTATTTCAGATTAATTCTTTGTGAGTGACACATAATGAAAGTGCAGCAAAAAACAACCAAGGGTGTCTCACCTTTGTTTCAGGTGTCTCAGTTTGTGTCTCACACTAAGGACTGCTAATCCCAGTGGTCAGGCTAAAGTGAAAATCTAATTGCTCATCTTCCTTTAGGTCTTTTGGTTTTGTTTTTGTTTGCTTTTGCTCCACGTTTTTCAATATTGTTCAGGGAAGTGCAGAAGAAAAGACAGAGTTAATCCAGTCTCTCAGATGAAAAATCCCTTAGCACTGACAAAACCTGCTATGCCTGTGCCAGGTCTCTAACAGCTTGAAAATCAAATTAGGCACAGAATTATTACAGACACTGTTTGCTGTCAACAACCTAAAAAAAAAAAAAAAGGCGAAAGCCAAAACAAACAGAAGAAGCCTTCTCCAGGAACCTTAGTAATTGCTGTGCTTCTCAATCCATTTGCAGCTTCTCAATCCAGGTCTGGTGTTCCTTTTTACCAAGTGGCCGGGTCTGAAACAAGGGCTGCAAAACAATGTTTTAAAAAGTCATTTGAAAGGGAGCAGTGAGATTACATGCCAGCTTGAAAGCATGACAGCAAGAAATATCTGAACTTGCTTTGCCGGTGATGAGGAAACCTCACCAGATTCACTCTAGGTTGAGCTCACTGGGGTGGAGGAAGGGATTTAATCTCAGTATTTGTCAGACTTTCCAAGTGCAGTGGCATGTACTGGTCAGTACATCCCTGCTGGCATTTTCTCACAGTGAAGCTGAATGCCAGTGCGTTGAATCTACTTTGCTTATGGCCACCCTCCTTGAATGTAAGAAAAGATGTAATGGGTCAGATTAAAAAAGAAAAAAAAATCCTTCTAGCCCAGCCTCTAAATGTGGTCACAAGCAAATGTCTTGAGCAGATTAAGACTGGCACAAGCATGTATGAAACATATATATCACGCACTGCACTCCAATATACCACATTAATAATAGTTAGTGGATTCTCTGTTTTGAAATTAATCACTCTGCTATTGAATGTAAATAAACTATTGACATCTACAATATCCTTTAGCTGTATGCTTTACAATTCTCCTACACCCTATGGGGTAAATAATCCCTTTTATTCTCTTCATTTTGAACTTGGCAACTAGCAGTTTCACATAGCATACCCTAATTCTTTTACTTGTGAAAAGATGAACAATCAGTTCCCTCCCCACACTCCTCCTGTTTCCAAGGTCTGTCCTTATCCACAACATTTTCTAAACATTGCTGCTGTTCTCTGAACCTTTCTCAGTTCCAATATGTCCTTGGAAATACATGGCAGAAAGGGATATCTTGTTGCATGTCCCACATTCCTAGGTCTACAACATCATCAGCTTGGGGCCATCTGAACTTCCATCTTCCTCGATGTATATTCTCTTCAGCAGCATAGCAGCTGGCAGCATATGTGCCATAAAGCTTGTCCTGCTTTTCTTGGAAGGTGAAGGCAGCCACGAACTCTTATCTGGCCTGGTAATTCTTCTCTTGGTGTACCTTAACCAGCTTTGGAGGTAAATTCCGTTCTCACTGACAAAGAGGGGATGTTGTCCAATCTGGAATGTCCTATATATGCAGTTTGATGTACTTGTTTTGTTGGTCTGTCTGTGCCTAGTCTTGCCTTGAACTGACAACTCCACAAATGGAAATCACCTATAGGGAAAAACTTTCACACACATTATAATTTTCACAGTCTTTGTCATTTCAGTTGTGCCTGAGCTGTGAGCAGAGGCTTGTAGCACATTGATGCTGCAGTTGTGCAGTTGTCACCTTTAAAGCTTGATGGCAATAGGGAGCAGCACGTAAACTTTCCATTTCAATTTTAAAGAGTTTCCCTTATTTCCCCTCCTCACTATCCCTAGGCTGACTTGCCACTTTGAGCTGCTTTTGCTTCTCTTCCAAGTTGTGAATGCAATCTTGCCAATGTATGGTTTCTGCTTCCCAGCAGGCATGTAATGTAGACATTGTGAATCAACCCAGATCTTGTATTTTTGTCTCGTTTTGGTTTAACACCAAAAAAAGAGCAAATCTAGGAGCAATAAATTAAACTCAATCAAGAACCTAGGAAAAATATTGACCTTGTCTTCCGAAGTTCCTGGGCAAGATTTCCACGAGATACTTCTAACAAAGCAGGAGGGTTGTAAAGAAATGTAACTTCCAAGTATGGACAGTTTTAGAATTTCATGTTGTCACTTACTCTCAATATTTATCTCGCTGAAAAGAAAGTGTTTGTCTTGATCTTATTTTTTTCAGCACAGTGGGTAGTTTGGTTTTGTGATAGTACTTAATGTCTTGAAGTAAATCCTATTGAGAGTTTTCAAATGCCTCTTGTTCCCGGACACCAAAAAATAGTTAGAAATGGGGGAGAGTAGTTAGAAATGAGCTTAAGGTGAGAAAAATGTTTCTAAGGATAAAGTTGATAAAACTATAGATGAATATTGAATTATATGTTGTGGGACATTTAAAATTGGACAGTACAATATATCCATCGGAACGTGAACTTGTATTGGACTTGAGGGGTAGATTAAACACTCTGGTTGGCTTTGGGGATGAGATTTTAAAAATCAGTCAATCTGCTTTTTCTATTTAAGTGGTAATAGTGTTCAGTCAGCAATCAGCACATTTTGAATATCCCAGGATTTGTCTCTGGTTTTATAAGGTGAATCTTTGGGGTTTTATTAAAAGAAAATGCCATGCAACTGAAATAAAGATCTTCCTGAAATTAAATGTGTTTACAGATTCCAGACTGCAAATATGCAGCTTTGGTTTCTAGTATTTAAAAACCTATCAAGGGATCCCAGGTTTTTGCAACATTTGGTTCACTGCTGAAAAAAGGTCAACTGTCTCGTCCTCTTGAGGGTGTGATTGCCTTTTGCAGGAAGATTTCCTTATAAATCCATCAGTTCTATTATTGATGTCCCTGCTCAGTGTTCTTTGGCAGTGGAAGGCTAAAAAAGAGCCTACATTCAAAACATCCAGATTTGATCAGCCTTGGCAAAGGAAACAAAACCTTACAAAGACTCACTTGATTTTCTTTGAAGAACAGATGGGAACCAGCAACATATGCTTTATCTAGGCATCATCATGTGCCATACAGGTCTGAAATCAAACGTACATCACAGTGTTTCCTAACCCTGGCAAGCTCTGTGGCATGCAACTGTCCTGCTTGAGCTAAACATGCAGCATGAGCCAGTTGTAACCGCCATAATTTTGAAAACAACTTTGCTGAGGGTAGTAGGCTGGACTAAAGACCTCCAGAGGTCCCTTCCAACCCCAGTTTCCCTATAATAGATTCTGGAAGTGAGAGTCCCTTCAAGCATATCCTTAGCTCCTGTAATGATTCACTGAAATTATTGTAGATCTGTAGTTTTAAGACTGCCAAAGGGTTGCTCCGGGTGCTGACTGCTCACACTGCTAGTCTAGGGTACTGTCAACACATTTTAATGTTTGAGGCACAGCTTTTCTTTCCTGGCACATCTTCTAGGCTCCTTCAAATCCTGGGAGGCTTTACCACCCCACAGGTGGATCCTAATATTTCTATATTTCTGCATGCTTTTCTCTTGACTGGAAGCACTGAAAGATTTCCTGCAGTTTTTTTCCCTTCAGTTTCACTCCTCGTCACAGCTCTGACTAAAAAAAAACCCATCAGAGTCCAGTTTGATGGAGCTGAAATAAGATATGCATGATTGCTTCGATAGTTGACAGGTCATTGAGAAATAGCAAAAAACAATAATCAACTGGGATTAGCTGAAGCACAAGACTTAAGTGCAGCCCCATAGATAACACCTTTCACCTTTTAAACTGTCTCTTAACAGGGGTTGAATGAAAACCACAAACATTCATCCCTGTGCTATGTTTGGGTTTTTACCATGCTACCACATTCCCTAAACTGATTATTTGTTTCTTTCTAGGTTGCCTCTGGAGAGGGGAGAAGTCTGAAGACTTAAAAGACTAGTGAGAGAGTAATCATTGGTTCACACTGTTTCCCTTCCAGCAACTTGCTGTAAGCAAGAACAACAGAAATAAATAAATATACAAGACAGAAAAAGAAACAGAGCCTGAGGAGAGAACATTCATATTGTCATTTAGATGAACTATGCAGCTATCTCTCTTGACACACCTATTCCACAAACATGTTTCTTGCTCAACCTGGTATTCATTTTCTGTCCTTCTTCATTACATTAGTGATTCTTTTTTCTCCTCCTACTCTGCCTACAGTCTGAACCACTTGATTTTTTGGGGGCTATATTAGCAAAGTTGTTTGTATTGCTGTCCTGCGGGTGACCTAGCAGCTCAAACTAATAACACATATTTCTTTGTCAACATGTTACTCTCCAAGCTTGTTGAAGACATTTTATATGTCCAAATTGCAGTGATGTATTTTGGGGATAATAACACAGAAGTGGAATTAATGCCTTTTGGACCTTTCCTTTCTTGCAACATTGGACTAGCCTAGATAAATGGGTTTCTCACCTACCTTATTTTCTTTTTCTTTTGTTTCAAAACCCCTGAATTTAATAAACTTGGGTTTATTTTCCAGACCTCTTCACAGAATTTTTGTGTTTGTTTCACTCTGTTCTTATTCAACAGGATATGCAGGTTCTGGTTCTAACTAAAAATAGTATAATTTGACGCATTCCGATATCATTAAAGGTGTGCTTGGTTTCATTTACATTGCAAGGTGCCTTGGGGCTGAGACTTACGCAGTTGTAGAGTATCTAACATAGTGATTTTTCTTGACTAGGATGAGGAATCTGGTCTGTGTTTGAGATTCCTGACACATGATTGAGGCAGTGCTCATAGAATCATAGAATCCTAGAATGGTTTGGGTGGGAAGGGACCTTAAAGACCATCTGGTTCCAACCCCCCTGCCATGGGCAGGGACACCTTCCACTAGACCAGGTTACTCAAAGCCACATCCAGCCTGGCCTTGAAGACAGCCAGGGATGGGGCATCCACAACATCTCTGGGCAACCTGTTCCAGTGCCTCACCACCCTCTCCAGGAAGAACTTCTTCCTGATATTGCATCTAAACCTCCCCACTTTCAACTTAAACCCGAATTTGGGAGTTAAGTAAAGAAATCCTTGTGAAGTGTTTTTGTGCAGGTGACTTGCCCAAGGTGATGCACATACTGCCTGCAGAGCCAAGGTCTGAATGGGAATACACTTAATTTCACAAATTACATTTACAAATAACATTTGTAGCATTTTACAAATAACAGCTTAATCTGGGTACACGTAAAGTAGGGTCTTTTTTACTGTGTTTTCTCTCACCTTGATATTTTGGTTTTGTAATGCTACTGCTGGATACAACTAGGGTTTTATTTGGTTTTAACCACAGAGATAACCTCTAGCTGCACCTTGTGAAAAGCGTTTGAAGTCCAGTTATGAACCATTAGCATATCTAGTCTAATTTGAGGGTTATAAAACATAGAAATTAACACGCGTAGTTAAAGCCTAGCGTATTATGCTGGTTTGCTGTGCCATAAGTTTCCACCAGTAGCTGAGGCTGGTTATTCAGCTCCTCTTCCAGATAAGATCTGTATGAACATGTTAGCTCAGATGCTGCGTGTTACACTCAGTCCACCATTAGCCACATCACCACACACAGTGGGTCCAGTCTGGAGCATCCCAACAATGAGGTGACCAGCCTGCTTGCTGGCTTCATGCCAACCAGCAGCGTAGTGTGGGTACAGCTAGCTCCATGCATTGGCACTGCAAACTCAAACATAGCTACCAAAGGCAGTGTAGATAATAAAATGCATTCAGTTCCCTGACACAAGGGACATGAGGAAGAGGAAATGGCTATTTCCTGACAGAAAACAATCATGTTGAATTTATTTACTTGGCAAAAAAAAAAAAGGTGTTCCCAGAGTGAGCAAAAGCAGTGGAAAACCGGGCAATGTTAATATAATTTAAAATGGGCATAAACCAGCTATAGATACATTTGTAATAGAAATCAGATGATGGTTTCTGACCTGCAGAGGGACAAAGGTCTAGAACTCTGTCGCAACAGCTGGGAGAGCATTTAAAAGACCTGATTTGTTTTAATAGAATATGGATCCCTTTTCAAAAGTACTCTGCCTGAACAGACTAGTAATCTCCTTCTTTAGCTGAGGAACATGGCTTACAGGGAACATTGTGAGGAAAAATGAACAAATGACTGTGGGATGCTGAAAGAGCTGCTAAATTCTGGGTAGCCAGAGGGGTTCGGCTGTGAACACTGCCAATAGCTCAGCATGTAGGATGTGGGATGTCTTGTCTCTAGGCCATTCTGAAGTTTATCCTACTGTATCCTTTCAAATTAGCCAGGTTTCAGCAATATGTTATATAATGTATGTGAGCCAGAGCATAGTGAATGAGGCAAGAAATAATTTTTTTTCACACTCAGATAGTGGATTCATGTAGGTAAAATGAGACACAGTATTTGAAATGTCAAAATCGTTAATATAGCTTTGCATGCATTTGGGTGCTAATCTGTATTTATCATCGAAGCAAAAAAGTGTGGCAAAGAGCAGGTGACAGGCTTTCACCAAAGTGTCCACTCCAATCATTTGTCAATGATAAAAGCATTTTGATTATGCCTAAGAGATGAAAGAGATTTTCTAATCAACTGAAACAAGTGTGAGGGTTAGCCATCTCCCCACGTTCATGGATATATACATGAAACCCCAAAGCAGATAGCTTTGATATACTCTAAACCTTTTAGGGAGGCAGATTTTAACAGCTTGTGGGTATTCTGTGTGTCAGAATTCTTTTGAAATGTGTAAGGCTAATATCTTCCTAACAAATAGAAAACCCTAACACCTGGTTTCAGGGATCTCTGCTGGAAGTCAGAGATCTTCCCTTCTCAGCCAGTGTCTTCAGGTGCGTATCAAACAGCCCATGTTTAAAAAAAAGCAAACCATTTCTACAGCAAGAAGACAGAGATTCTATGATTCTATACAGGTGTAAAGTGATATCATTCCAACATGCACTGCAATTACAACCCAACCTGCTCATCATCCCCGCAGTGGTTACCGTTATGACTGTTCTAGCAGGATTTCCTATTCTAATCTGAGAAAATTGTTCAAGTGTCAGGGTAAATTTTCCTAATGTGCTGATTTTTGGAGGCAGCTTGCACTGGGGGCACCAGTCATCTCTCACTGCATGCTCTAGAAAGAAGAAATATAACCAGGTTGTCTCACTTGAGCACTTATCCGACATGAAATTTTCATCTCATCAGGCACAGTGTTGGTGCCTTGAATTGTAACCATTTGGCCTTCTGCTGCTGTAAACTGCTATGTGAGCTCTAAAGCAAGCCAATGCACATTTTTCTTGTGTCAGTGTTTCTTTATATTCCCATATCAAGATAATGCTTGGTGAGGTTGCACAATGGGCTCTTTTGCCTGCAAGCAACTGCTTCATAACTGGCTGCAGAGCTCCAAAATCTGAACTGTGGCACTGGTTGTTGTTTATTTCAACAGCAGGAAAGGGGGAGTCATATGGAAAGAAACTATTTATTTTACTTTTTTTTTTTTCCTGTTCCTTGCATTCTGAGCAATTATCGGTAAGTCTGTGTGTTTGTGTAAAGTATGCAAGAGTGAAAACCAATTGGCTTGTGAGTAGTATAAATTAGGCACATATTTAGTTATCATCCTTTTCATAAGTCTCCTTTTACAAGAGCGAATTACTGTTTACTGCCCAACTCCTCTGGCCTTAAGAGAGAGAACCAGAATGGTTTTTGCATCTTTATTATTACTGGTTTTGAAATTGCAGATTTGTTCAACTCTGTGAGGTATTGGGAGTTCTTTGTAGAGATCATTAAATTTATTGCTCTTGTGTTTAGGGAAAATAAAGAAGTGCCCAGTGTACTTACATCTTTATATCAATGTCTGAGCATGTTAAAGATTAAAAGATAAACTTAAGACATTTTTACAGTTCTCTTCAAAGTACTCTTCATAGTTCAAAACAGAATTTTGTCTTATGCTGAAATATTTCCTACCACTGGCATTTGATGCTTGCCTCAGTTACTCCTCAATCAAGAAACTTTAGGTATTTTGCCAGTGATAAAATCGGAGTGTTAGTATGGACAGACGGATCTGAGTTTAGATAAATTGCCTCTTTCACTCTCTTTGGTTTGTACTTTTGAAAAGAGTTGACAAGTGTAAGGCACCCAAATGCTTCTTGAAATTCAGTGAGATTTGAGATCATGTCTCTCCGAATAAGTACTCAGAAACCATGACAGTAACCTAAAACAGTCCCTGCAGTCTTAAACTTAGCCTTCATATTCTCCTAAAGAGCTTCCAACTGTGTAATTGCAAACTATATTAAATAATACTATGTTTTTCTCTTATTCAGAAATTGCATTGAAGTATTTTGGTTTTACTCCATGTTTATAGTGGTGGCTGCATTGCCACTAGGCCACTCCATGCACCAATATTAGGAATAGATTCAGGAAGCCAAACAAACACGTATTTTTTTCTCTCTCTGTAGAGGCAAGTCTGCCAACAGCCTGAGTTGGACTGCTTTCCTTACAGGTGATGATAGTTATGCAGCAACCATAAAATTTATTCACCTCTTTAAATTTGATTTGTCCCTCTTCTGAGATAAAAGAAGGACTGGTTTGCCACCTTTGCTTCATGCACACGGACTGAATTGCATGGAAAAACTTGGTAAAGCTCTTGTTGCATTCAGTGGCAAGAAGAGATTTTACCAACAGACTTGAGGACTGTAATTGTAGAATGACTTTATGCATAAAGGTGTTCTGTCCTCACTAAGTCTGCACCTAACAGCTTCCTTTGGTCAACAAGGAACTCACTGGAACCAAGGTTTGGGACCTTCCTTGCAAACAGGCTCAGAAGCAGTATTCAGGGGTCAACAGTTAACTATGCATATTCTTTCAGCCTTTCTTCAGAGCTCAGCTGTCTATGCTGTTGGACTCTCCAACGCAATTTTTCAAGCTGATCCTTTTTTATGTACCTATGTGCTGGGAAAACACCTGTGAAAACCTGCCCTGTGCTTCCTTATTCAGAGCTGCCAGCAATCCCTTTATCTTGGAGTAGCAACTAGAAGGTTGTGTGGGGGTGGGTTTTTTTGTGAAATGTAGCTGCAGTGGCATTTCACATACACAGCGATTCTGCACTCCGTCAAAGTTTACCATAGCTGGACGAATGGCTAAATGATGAGCCAGCCTCCCTGTTGTCAAACCATAGCACAGACTTCCAAAGAGAGCCTGGTGCTGCTTTCTTTCCTGTCTCCATTGATTTGTGAATCCATACTTGTGTATGTGATTTTGTTTTTGTTTCTCACACTTCCCCCAAGCTAACTGTGACTGTTATTGTGTTTTGGGTTTGGTTTCAGGTTCCAACTGAGATTTTATACCATTGATATAGAGTGTGAATTAAAAAAAAAAAAAAAAAGGAGTGGTGAGGTAAAAACAGGGTTATAATGTCTATGGAACTTTTGGGTTTGATTTGAGTTAGTTTCCCAGCCTGGTCTGCAAGACATGTCTTTTTTTCTTAAATTATGCCTTTTAACCCCACAGTAACTATTGCAATTGTGCACTTCATTGTGTGAGCATGGATTGGAGGGTTAATGTATAGGAGAGTTCAGCTGCGTTATAATGAAGCACATGGCACAGCTCTTCTCTCACTGAGCTGTATGCTGGGGTGTGCCCTTGGCTCACCACACCATAATATCTGCTTTTACTTAACAGGAAATAAAGAGGAAGAAGGGGAAGGTGGAATTCAGGAACAGGAATTTTGGGATGGTTTCCACCAGGCTTCCTCTGCTTGATGCCTCCACTCATCTATAAATATGAAAAATATTGCAAAGAAGTCAAGCTAAGGCAAGTGCACAGGTTAAATCCCCCTTAGACATGGAACTGAATGAAGTGTCTGCATCTGGGGTGGTGTGCTGTTATGGGGGAAACTAAGGGTTATGCACAGTGGGGAATGATCAGGCATAGGGCTTTAAGTAGACCTTAAAGATTACCTTCATTATCAGTGAACAAATTATGCTTATACACTGTATTCTACCTGGAGGTCCTAGGCTCAATTCAGATCTCTAAGTATGGTTGTGGGATATAAAGAAGCCAGAAATGCTGGACTAGTTTCTTGAACTGACAATATCCTCACTATCCCAGTTTCCCTAAAATTGAAATAATCTGTCTTCTAAGAGACAGCATGATGATGATTTGTTTCATATCTCACTCTAAAAATGACATATTATTATGAATCCTTCCCTTCTTGAAGCAAGTGTGTGATGATAAGGAATATCATTTACCTATACCTTTACAGCAAAGGCAAAACATCAAACAACAGTTGCTCCTTTGGCATTGATGAGTTAACCTGGTTTTATTTTTTTTTTTATCCCAGGCTATCCAGATGCAGGAACTCATAATAAATTGCTTACATTACATTTCTCTGAGGCTTCTTGTTACAGAGCTCCTTTAAAAGGTTAATTGTCAAACTTTAGTTTGGGACTATATAACATACTTCTCAACTCCATAACTTAAATATTATCATAAATGTAATGGGTGATAAAAGGAGATGTTTTTCATATAATTTTGAAAGGTTGATCCCATATCATTATTCACAATTGGGTAAATAGGTTTTTATTCCAGGGTACTAACAGCACTATAAACACTAACTTCTAAGACTTCTGGATATCATCTAACCCCCATTAAAGTTGATGGAAAGGTATATATTGATATTCATGTTCTTAGGATCAGATTCTTTACCTAGGATGATTGTAGTTCACCTTTTTTTTGTCATTTGGGACAGTATTTGCAAAACTACCTCAAAAGAATGAAGCATAAATGCAGATAGTTTTTAGTCTAAACTTTGTGTCCTCTGTTCCCTTCCACCCAGTGAAGTGATAGAGGAATTGTGTAAATTGCTGATTGTTGTCTCCATTGCCTGCCTACTCAAAAGGAGGTATAAGACAGATCGGCTTTATAAAGTCCCTGGAAATCTATTGAAGGAAAAGTGCCATGAAAGAGTTAGTTAAAAGAGGTATTGCAGAAAGTCCTATTTGTTTTCATTTTTCTCTGACATTGTGTACATACTTGCATCTTCTGAGCCCAAGAAGTCAGCTGGATAAATCTGTCTACATTTCACCTTCTGTTGACTGCAACACACATGTTTTAACAGTAAGGATAATAAGGAGCACCAACACTGGCAATGCTCTGGAACAGATTATTTAGAAAGGTTGTGAATTTGCCATCACTGAGCATTCTGAAAAAGAGGTCTACTGCTGCTCACCAAGTGCAAAGCAATTACAAAGGACACAGGGAGGAACCCATCAAGAGAAGTCCCTCCAGTCTGTTGCCAAGTTTTTTTATTAGGCTTTGCACAAGACTCTGTCTGAACGTCATACAAGTTGTCTCTGAATGCACAGCGATGTACAGGACTGAATGTACAAGAAGCAGGAATATGCAGGCACCTACAGAGCTGTCAATTCCCCAGGCCATGCAACTGGGTCTGGACGGAGTCTCAGTTTCTCCTTTTTCTCATATTGCGTCCAGCACAGTGAAGTCATCACTGACACAGGACTTAGCTACGGCAGGGAAAGACCAGCTGCAGTTGGATTCCCTGAGGGAAAAGTCAGCTTTAACTTGGTCGTTCCTTTGTGTAGGGACTTGCACAACCTTGATGGCTCCCTCACCTGGGCAAACTGTAGGGTGCCCTAGATAATATCTAAAATCAAGCAAGAATGTGCATACATATGTTTGTGTGTATATGCATGCATAAATGTATATATAATATGTATGTATATATATAAAAATATGGATGAATATTTGTGTGTATATATTTCTGCACACACTATGTGTAGCTAGCGAAGCCATAGTAAAGAGATTTCTAAGACAAGTAAATAGTAAATGAAGATGATGTTAGTTTTGGACAGTGCTTTCCTTGCAGGAAAAGTCCTATTTATCATTCTGTCACTGGACTGTGGTCTGGAATTGGCAGCATCTCTGAACAAGTCCACTGCAGAATATTGTCTCCTGCAGATAAAAGTTGAGTGGCTATTTCTGTAAAGGAATTTTGTGTCTCTGAGCACAGATTCAGGACACAGCTGCATTTAAGTGAACCTTGTTATAGCATTTCTTAGATCATACTAGAGAGACTTATGACCTTCATAAAGCCGAGAAGGACAAACATTGCTGCTTTAAAAGCTTTTAGGAACTGATCATTTTTCATGCCCACTTGTCTGTGGCAGTTATAGTAAATTTGCTGTTCTCTGCATGGCTCCAAGATACACTTCCCTTATTACAGAACCACAACAAAAATACTCTAGTAATATATGATTCTGGCTTCAAATGCAGCTGTACTGCTTTGGTTCATTTCCATTTAATTTAGTATTAACTGCACACAGGTGGTTCTTCTCCCTTTAAAAGGTGACAGCTAGGATTCCACAGAAAGGGGTTTGGCTTTAATTTACAACTTTCTTATATCTAGATGTCCCTATGAGTATTGGTTTTGCTATAGTAGTAAGTGCTCTTGCCATAATCCAGAATCCTTTTTGCTCTGCTATGTGTATCTACTAAGGAACAGGTCCTTGCACAAAGACCTTTCACTCTCAGTGTAGGATTTCTTCAACTGTTTTCATAATAATAATTATTATTATGTACTAAGTAGCACAGTACTTCCCCACCTTAGTTTTTATTAGGTCAGAAGTGCATTAACAAACAGAAAAACTTGCTGCCAGAGAAACTGGGACTCAAAAGATTTATCTAGCCCCAACTGTGCTGCATGTTCCCTTTTTATGAATGGCAAAGGAGAATTGGCCAGGCAAGAAAGCACAAGCTTAACTCTGCAGTAATTCCAGAATATATGTTTTGAGATGATTTGACATGTTTCAGTTTGCTTGTGTAGTGGTGGGATTTTTTTTCCCCAGGTGGCATTTGCAAGGAGTTCTGGCAATCAAGTCTGTGAGGTATTGTGTGCCCAGACTTCCAAAAATGGCTCAATTTCTTAATAGAGCTTAATAGCTCAAATTGGAGATTGGAAACAGACAGGTTATCCTCTTGTGGGAATTTTCACAGATCTTGGTCAAAAGCAGTATTATTCATTTTTATTGATGTTAACCCATAACACAATTGAAAAATATTCTTCCCTTGGAATAGAATTCTGTATAACACTTAAAAAATCCCAGAATTAACAAAGGAACAGAGCTAGAGAAAGCAGGTTGTTTTCAATTAATTTTGATAACAGTTATTCTTAAGATCTCTATAACCAAGATTTATCACCATTAGGAGATAGTACAGTATGCTAGAAGAGAGAGTAAATAGAAGAAAAATGATGATTTATTTTTTTTTTTTAAAAGCTCCAACTCACAGGAGAACAGCAAAAAAAAAATCACTTAAGAGATCCTACTTAACATAACAAGAAGTGTTGAGATACACTTAAGAGTCACATAAGAATATAGTTTCTGTGCCTGTAGTGCTGTGTGTGCCCCCAGATCATATTTTCCAGTGATGTGAGTGGGTGACAGCCCTTTGAAGTAAACCTGGGGACGTGGGCAGCAAGGGAGTGGATCAAAGCCTGGAAATACAGATGTGCCCAGTCTAAAGGTACAACCAAGCATGTCTTGCCAGCCAAACACATAGAAGAATTAACTGAAGTGATGAAATTCAAGATTTATGAAATCTATGAAATCTATGAGACTTTAAAAAAGAAGAAGAAGAAGGAGGAGGAGGCAATGTTTCCCTTTTTTGTCTTTTTCCTCTGTTCATCATAACAAAGCTAAACTAACAACAACAAAAAAAAACCATTCTCAATGTGCGGAACTTATTTCAGAAACCAAAGTTGAGCATTTCTGTGAACTGAGATACTACAAATACATCAAGAAACACAACAGATTTTTGAGAGCTGGTAATACTGCGAGTTTTGGAGTTAAAGAGGGCAAGACCTATGCCATGTGAGCCCTGCCTGCAAGCTCAGTGTCACTGACACTGTATATACTTCACCAGGGAGGACAAAATATCTTTTTTATTTGCAAAATGTGGAGGAGACACATGTTCTGTAGTTCAGTAATGAGGATTCACAATGTGGTATCAAATATTAATGTTCTTTAGGACATCTGGAAAATACTGACTGGAAAATTAAGATGAGATTAATGTTCCTTCTGATGTTTTTATCCTCTTCATGCTTCATCATCATGGTCACTCTACCATGAGATCAACAAGATTAGATATCTTTGAAACCTGCTCACCAGCAGAATGTGATATTCAGACTGAGGTAAGAAGTTAAGAACAACTGATCTGCGAGATTAAGGTGACAAATTAGATGTCCAATGGGACATCTTTGTTCTAAATGAGATATGAATTCATGTGTGTTGGTTTTGACTGGGATAGGGTTGGTTTTCTTCGTAGTAGCTGGGATGGGTCTATCTTTTGGATTTGTGCTGAAAACAGTGTTGATAATGGAGAGATGTTTTGGTTATTACTGAGCAGTGCTGACACAGGGTCAAGGCCTTTTCCCACCCAACCAGCAAGGAGAGTGAGTGTGCACAAAAAGCTGGGAGGGGAAACAGCTAGGACAGCTGACCTCAACTGACCAAAGGGATATTCCATATCATATGATGTCATGCTTGGCATATAAAGCTGGGGGAAGAAGAAGGAAGAGGGGTAATGTTCACAGTTATGGCATGTATCTTCCCAAGTAACCATTACAGGTGATGGAGCTCTGCTTTCCTGGACATTGTCTAAACACTTGCCTGCCAATGGGAAGTGGTGAATGAATTCCATGTTTTGCTTTGCTTGTGTGCATGGCTTTTCCTTTACCTATTAAACTGTCATTATCTCAACCCACAAGTTTTCTCACTTTTACTCTTCTGATTCATTCCCCCATCCTACCATAGGGTGAGTGAGCAAGCAGCTGTGTGGTGTCTAGTGGCCAGCTGGGGTTAAACCATGACACCATGATGCATAGATGTGTTGTTTTCTCCTCAGCTGAACTGTAATTCATAAAAGCTACTAACATGTATCTTGTTGCTGATTGTTCATGGTTCAAGTGGTAGTGAATAACATTGGTCAACACAGAAAGCAGGGGGAAAGAAGAAAAGAATTTTGGGTAAATAAAATAAAAATAAATAGTAAATACTTTATATGTAATTTCAATATTATATGATAATACATTATCTATAAGTAATATATAATATATAAATAGGGTATCACATGTATGTATTTGTAATAAATAATTTTATATAATAGAGGTATGTGCATATATGCATATATTATGTCTGTATACAAAAAAACATGTATATGATGTATGCATAAAATGAATATTTGAAAAATGCACATATATATATGTAAAAAGCAAATAACCCATTGTACATGTTCCTAGAGGAGTAGCTCAAGAAATAATAAGCTCCAAATGCAGTTTCATAGGTTACACATTAGGAAAAATGCTAACAATGAAGCTCATGGGTCATATGGAACAGACTAGTTTACATTGCTGAAAATGAGTATGAACAGGCTGGACAAACATCTGCTAGGCATAATATAGCTATATTTTGTCCATGAGACAAGATTACTTTTCAGCATACTGCCAGCCCTATGGTTCTGTATCCTTCTAGACTTTAAAACTCTGAACGTCAGTAATGTATTTAACCAAACTGGTGCAGCAGAAAGGATAAATTCCTTCTTCGGATATATGGGTTATAAAAAAAGCCCACGTCTATCTAGTGAAGAACATGATCTTCTCTCTGGCAGAGAGCGGGAGTCAATGCAGGGTGTATCCAGATGACACAGAAGAAACGAGAAGCTTAAGTGACAGTGCATTATGGAAGTGAAATAAAATTTGAAAGTGGTCACCACTTCTGAGACAGGAGAAAAAATCAAAAGGAAAATTAAAAAAAAAAGAAAGAAATGCCAAATAACCAGCTGTGTTTGTGTTAGTAATTGTTTCACAGAATGTAACTTTTAATATGGCAGTGGGAAACAACTAAGAAATTTTCCTCTTCCTGACAATTAGTTCTTGCTTATTGCTCAGAATTTTTGATTTATGCAAATAACTAGAAGGTAACTAATGCATTTTCTTTATGTCAGTCTCAGAGCTTCATGCAAGCATATTGAAGGGCTTTCAGGATCAGATAAAAAGGAAGCTGTTTGGAAAGGGCACCACTAAATAAATGCATTCTAAAGCAAATGTTGAGTAATTCAATCATCAGAATGTATGAACAGAGTGAGCTCCGAAGTGAAACACAGTGACCAAAGAAATTAGTGGAGCCAAGTTGCTAAGCAGAGATAAATAGGGGGCTAATTGGTTTTATACATCTCAATTGAGGTACTTATTCATGTGCAAAAAACTCACAACATTAAAAATAATTTGATTTAGAAATTGTTTTCATGGAAAGCATTTGGTATGAAGTTCCTGTATCAGTGTAATATAGTGACAGCAGAAGAGAAGATATTTCCAATTAAACACTTGAAAGCTTCATATCCATAAATTAGTTGGTAGGCAATAGAGTTCATATGAACTGTGGCTCAGAATGGGAAAATACATTCTCCTCAGAAAAATCAGACGATTGAATGATATAAACATAATCTGCAAATTCTGATAGGTCAATAGTTATCTTTGTAGTTAAATTGAAATAATACTTTTTAATATATTTTATAAGCTGCTGTCTTCTACTCATGGATATCAAAGTAGCTCCAAATATTTGGATGCCCATATGACTCAGGGAAGCAATAAAAGTATGTACCTCCCTTATTAACTACATCTTTAGTATTATTTTGTATCAGTAAAAATGAGTTTGGGATGTCATTACCCAGAACTTTCCAACCTCATGCAGATAAAGTAAATTAGCTATTAGCTAGATTATCCAGTATCACGCCCCAGGTTTTGGTTTTTTTTTTTTTTCCTATTTCCTTCTTACCCTGTTCTTGCACTCAGCTGACATACTCCAGCTGGTGAAAGATGGGAGCTTCAAACCTGTTTACTCAAAATGAAATCAAATCTGAATGTTTTACTGGATGAGGTCTTCAGTTGCAGGAGTTCGCAAGGTGACCTCAACTCTGTTACATGAGTCTCAGCTGATCAGTGTGTGGAAGCTGTCCCTAGATGATCTTTGAGGTCACTTCCAACCCAAACCATTCTATGATTATATGATTCTATGAACCTGCTCCCTCACAGAATTTATAAGGACCTAGAGGCCCAACTATTTTTGCCTCATCCCCTTCTTCTTTCCTTTGTGTTACATGTCACTATTGCACCACTGTCACCTCACCTTTTGGGAATTCATTGTCGAAGTGCCCTGGCTGCTATCAATTTCTCTTCAATACCTACTGGTATCTGTCTTACTCCACCAAAAAATGTTTTGCAGCTGAGTCTGTACTTAAGCAGGAGCGAAAAAAATGCAGGGTTTGACCTCACCAGTGGGGAACCTGCTATCTTGACTACAGGTCCTGGCTACATCCTTGTGGGCCACATTTCAATGGAGGGACATGCCCAAATGAAGAACTTCAGGCACTTAAGAGTTTACTGCAGGTTTTGTAGTGACATCAAGCTGCAGCTTGGGCCTATACACTTCCAACCTGGCTGCTTTCATTTCACATAAAGAGCCCTCTGGGCACAAAAGCTCTGTTTGTTGTGGCTTTGAGAACAAAGGCACCTTACAAATAACTAAAAGTTTAGCCAGAATACTAAGAGAATGGCCATGACTGAAGCAACAGTTCAGCTATGTATTTGCTGAACCAATCTAAGATGAAGTCAGACACTGACCTTCTAGATTGTATCTTACAAGGAAGTAAGGAACAGATGGGGAATGCTCTTTTCTGGAACTTGATGAAACGTGCATTATTCAGTGAAAAGAAGATAGTCTTCTTGTTGAAAAGCATCCTTTCAAGACAGAAATATGTCATATAAATACTGATGGAAATAAATTAATTTTGAGTCTTGAAATACTAAGCTTTAATTAACATTGTATTTCAGTAAGTGGAAGGATGTAATAGTTCAGATAAAAAATTAATATAGAGATTTTTCTAAATGGAAATTAAGCCCATTTCATAACCTCCTAGCAAAGTTTTGAAATATGTAATTTTGTTTCTCAAAACAAAGGTTTATATTTTAACCAACCTAATCATCTTTGAGTGTTCTGAACATACATGTAACAATTTTTATCTTCTACATAATTTTCATCAAACTTAATGCCCTAAAGTCTACTTAGCAAGGAAAAATATGTGGAGAAACATATCTCCGGCAGATCTATGTAATGACTGCTGAATGACGGCTACTCTGGAAAACAAGGGCTAATTTTTTAATGAAAGTCAGGATCACCAAATTGCTAGCTTCCCTAAAGAGAGTTTCATTTAGTACTCAGCCCAGACAAAAAGGATATCACCTTGACAGTCAGACGTGGACTGATTTCACCACACCTCACTTTCACCACACTTCAGAGCTCTGGATTGTGCACAGCAGAGATTTTTCCCGGAATGAAGAGAATGAGCGTTTTTATGAACTGAAAGGCTTGTTACTCACCTCTTCCCTTACTAGTAAGTGTATTCAAAGAGGAGGTTAGCCAGCTGGAGGTGGCATTTAGGCACAATTTCTTTCTGCATGCTGTGGCATAGATTCAGTCATTTGGTGGGTGGCAGACTGACTGTGTGATGTGCTGGCTCTGTGATCTGCTGTTGGACTGAACCCAAAGGTTGTTGAACTGGAGAGCACCATGAGGGGTGCATAGACATCCTCGGGAATGGAGAGGATGAACGCGAAGGGCAGAGCAAAGCATCCTCTCTGCTGAAAGAATTGCAAAGTTGTCCTCAGGAAACCTAAGGGAGGGAGTGTGAGTCAACTGGGAAAGGCAGGAGGGAACAAATTACTCGGAAAAATTTCTCAACCCGCAGTACTGGTGACTGTGTTGTTTTATGTCAACTGGCTGTTTCAGGAAAGTTTAGCAGCCTGATGGGAGTCTCTTTTCAAAGATCATAAGCAGTAATTAGTTTAGTTTAGTTTATTTGTTTATTGTTTTTATTACATGTTCCCTAACAAAGGCAGCAAAGGGCAAAGACAGTTACAAAGCCTGGAATCTGGGACAGGAACTTCAACTTTCAGTGGGTTACCTTTGACACTCTATTTCCCTCAGACATCCAGGCTTCATAGCAGGGAAGCAATCAGCAGAAAACCTGCTAATCTGACCACAGAAAGAAATAACTCAATATCCTAAATTTTCCTAGTAAGTACACCTTTAAATTCCAGCAACAAGGGATTGCGACTTCCCCTTCGGGCATCTGTACCCTTTGCTTGAATTAACACAGTACAGCCAATTTTTCCACTCACACACAGAAGGTTTATTTCCCAGCAGTTAGAAGTAGATACTTAGCTGCTTTTAAAACTTGAGGAGCTCTGTAATTGAAACACTAAGTTATTCTGTGTGCTAAAAGACCTGTCAGATTGCTGCTCACTCACAAGATATGCCAAACTATTTTCTTTCTTTTTCTATTGTAATTGTATAGAACATCCACTTTACAGAAAACTGAAAGTTTCCAAATGAAAATATAAAGAAAAAAAGCTCTTTGCTTCAGTTTTTCTGTGCTGATATGGTAGTTCTAGGGAATCTATTTTTTCTGTGGTCATGTTGAACTGACATGTTTTGGTCCCCTGTTTAAAATAAACATGTTTAATTTTGAATGTATTCAACGCAGTCGGAGTTACCCTGACCTGCAAGAAAATGTTTACCAGAGTTAATGTTAAACAAAATGTTACAGCTAGAGAAATAATACAGTTGAGTGTTGTAGATGGTGTCTGTTGAACTAGATACATACTTTTAAAAATTTCCCTTAAAATACAAAATGGTGTTAACAGCCTGTTTGTATATGCATATATATTTGTGTTTATATACATATACATATAAATATCTCTGTGTGTGCGTGTGTGTGTGTGTGTATGTGCACATCCTTCTCTGAAGCTGGCTAAGAAATAATTAATATCTTGCTTTGAGTTTTCAAGATATTGAAACAAATCAGCCACTTACAAAACATAATACATTCTAAAGCCATTGACTTTGGAATATCTCATATCAAATAATTTATAATCTTTCTTGAGGGTATATGTTAATTTTCTTACAAGAACTAGAGCTCAGCTTCTTAAAGGTATTTTACTCTCTAATTCCCAGTGAAATCAGAGTGGATTAGGGACCTAAATTGGCATTAGACTTTTAAATAATTTTGAGAATCTGGATATAGTGTCTTAACCACCAGGATATTTATAGAAAAATAATACTCAAATTACAAAGTAGTTTCCATTGTTAACTGAAACTTATCTCTGTCAATACAGCTAAGGCACCCCCCCAATCTAGAAGCATTCAGCTGTGGGTTGAACCTGTTGTACACTGAGAAGCAATGGGACTGAGAGACAGCCAACACCCTGAAAAACGTCGGGTTAAAAATACAGAAATCTTTCAGTAGCTGTCTGCTGGTTCCTGGGGCTCCTGGTGAATGTCATAAAATGCTGCCTAGCCACAGACCTTAGCACTGTGTCTTGTCCATGCAGACAGCTAGATGAGGTGACTTGTCCTGATCCCAACAGCAAGCACCGACTTGGCCCATCTTCCTGTATCTTCATTTAGATGCTGCACTCTTGGTTTTGTTGTTGCTTTCTTGCCCTTTCAAATATTTACAATGTGCTACTGAGTAAATTTTTAATTCTGCCCCCAGAGGTGGCTGCATTCATCTCTGGGGGGGGGACTGAAATAACTCCTGAGCAACGTTTGTGTTCGCAAAATGCTTGTGGGGACCTGGGGCGAAGGTGATGGATGTGTTGTAGGGGGAAGATAGTGTTCTCCCCCTGCCCAGCTGACACAGGTGCCTGAATTATGTCAGCTGGTGTAAGTATACGTATGTACATGCAGGTATGTTTGTACAGCCTGTAAAAGTGCTGTTTTCTTACCAGGCCACTGTGAGTTTTCCCATTTCGACTGACCTGATACAGTACAGCAGTCCCATGCATTTACTTCCACAATCACTTCATTTTTTTATCCAGCAATTGTCCTTTTAATTAACTGCTGCTAATTAAAAAAAAAAAACCTAACAAATATCCAGACTGTTGTGAAAATTGGAGATAGTCTGTGGATTAAATGAATAAGGACAAATAGAAGTTGAGCTCATTAATGATTACAGGGGTTAACGAGCAGGAACATTAGTGGAGCATCACTGAGAATTGTAAAGCGGGGCTTCGTTGGTGCGTGATTTGAGAGCTGGGATCTAACAGCCTGGAAGCCACTGAGGTGCAGGGTTCCGAAGTGGAGGATCGGGTCGGGGGACCCTTCCTGAAGCGGCAAAACCGCGGCAAAATCCGCGCAGGAACAAGCACAAGCGCAGGGAGGAGCGAGCTGCTGACGGGCGGCAGCTCTGCCTCAGCGTGGGGGCGGCTCTTAAACCCCCGCGTCCCCCCGCCGATTCAGCGAAGCCGCTGAGGTGAAGGGCTCCGAAATGGAGGATCAGGTTGGGGGACCTTTCCTGAAGTGACCACACGGCGGCAAAATCCGCGCAGGAGCAAGCCCCTAAAAGCGCAGGGCAGACAGAGGGAGCCCTAGCCCGAGCGGGAGGAGCGAGCTGCTGACGGGCGGCAGCTCTGCCTCAGCGTGGGCGGGAAAGGGAGTGAGAGCGGCAGTTTAAAACCCCGTGTGCCCGCCGATTCAGTGAAGCCACTGAGGTGGAGGGCTCTGAAGTGGAGCATTGAGGAGGAGCACAGGTCCAGGTAGGTGACCTCGTTGCTCTCCCCTTACCCACCAACGCTGTAACCCTGTCGTAAGCAGCCAACACTTTTGTCAGGCACGATTTGCACTA